>NW_007735820.1:36819-39243 GCF_000696425.1 Galeopterus variegatus | reverse complement strand
AGAGCTCCCTTGCTGTCAGACAAGAAGGGACCAACTTATGGATCCCAAGATAGCTTATTCCCGGTTGCAGCATCAGCTCTTTCCGTGCTCTTGTCTACTGCTACTTCAGCAGTCTGTCCCACACATGGCAGATGTGACAGATTTTTTATGTTCTATTATGGCGAATTTCCAGTAGATAACAGTAAAGTGCTTTGTTCTAATAAAACAAGTATATTAAAACAATTTTTCCAACATATGGAAAGAAAGTGACTTAAGAAAGCAATGTCTTTTGCTAATTTGCGTGTTAAGTTCCATATAGAATTGATGGACCTGATTAAAGTTAGCTTTTTAGAACATAGATTGAATCTCGTTTGTGTCTATGGCCTATTGTGCTGTTTGTACTGTAAAGTTTAAACTGTTTAGTAAGTTGTACAAGGCCGTGGACACTCCAGTTCGACTTTACTCATTACATCTTCCAGACACACCTTCGCTTCAGCTCTGCTGTGGGGATTTGGTATCTCACCTTTCTCTGTTTTACCTACTTGGATTCTCTCTGTTCCCTCTCCATCTTCTGTATCTGCTCATCAAAATGTAAACCAAAATTCATATTTCTGATGAGATACTCTTAGTTATCATTGACTAATTTCTCCACGTACACATTTATATCTAGCCTTATAGTAAGTATACAGTTGTCCAGAACTTATGTGTTAGTTTGGACTTAACACATAGTTTGGATCATATGAAATTCCCATGAAAATGGTCAATTATTGGCAATTTCACATAGCTCAAGCTATTGTTTTTCCGTTTATAAATGAAACTACATTTTATATATCATTTATTTATCCATTTAACCAGGGGTCTGCTTTGGTATGACTCATGTGACAAGAAAGGTTTTTACACTTTAAATGGCTGTAAAAACCATAAGAAAGAAGGACATGTGGCACAGGCTACACGTGGCCCACAAAGTCCATTCTAGATATGCATATCTAGTCTCTGGACAGAAAAAAGCTTGCAGACTCCTGCACTAAATTATTATCCATTTAAGGTAGATCTTTGCATTACCAACATATAGCTCAGTGCTTGGGACTCTGTGTGCTCAATAAATGCTTTTCAAACTGAACTAAATAACTGATCAGTTTCCTAAAAATCACAGGATGAAAAGGGTCCTAGTTTTCTTTTGTTTTCTTCAATTTTCTTTTGTTTTCTCAAGGAAGCCTATTTGAAAAACAAAGAACATAAGTATTGCTATTTTGAGCACACTTTGCAGATCACCAAAACCCAACAATCTGTGACCCAGAATATGGTAGTCAAATGATCTAAAGCAAGAGTTTCCTTATGCTACAAGCAACGTCACTGGGTCAGAGTTATATGTCAGTAACACAAATAAATCGTGGGATGAACGAGGGGCAGTGGTGGGAGAAGGTGTGTGTGACATAGGGCTGCTACTAGCTTTAACATTTGTTGACACTGGAAGGAAGTCTTNATCTAGTCTCTGGACAGAAAAAAGCTTGCAGACTCCTGCACTAAATTATTATCCATTTAAGCTATATGTTGCATTAACAACATATAGCTCAGTGCTTGGGACTCTGTGTGTTCAATAAATGCTTTTCAAACTAAACTAAATAACTGATCAGTTTCCTAAAAATCACAGGATGAAAAGGGTCCTAGTTTTCTTTTGTTTTCTCAAGGAAGCCTATTTGAAAAACAAAGAACATAAGTATTGCTATTTTGAGCACACTTTGCAGATCACCGAAACCCAACAATCTGTGACCCAGAATATGGTAGTCAAATGATCTAAAGCAAGAGTTTCCCTGTGCTACAAGCAATGTCACTGGGTCAGAGTTATATGTCAGTAACACAAATAAGTCGTGGGATGAACGAGGGGCAGTGGTGGGAGAGGGTGTGTGTGACATAGGGCTGCTACTAGCTTTAACATTTGTTGACACTGGAAGGAAGTCTTTTAAAAAAGCTTTCCCCAAACTGAATCATTGCAAAGTGCTTAAGAACCTTGTCCAAGAACACAGGCACTTCATCACTGCCACATTCCCGCTAAAGAAGTGATCCCAAGAAGAACGCTCTTAAATCAAAAAATGTGAAATTATACTTGGCAGCCTCAGCCCAGGAAAGAAAAATTCTGCTTGGAACAGCAGCCTTTTCCTCTGTTTTGTATACTAACTTTTTTCTTCCTTTCTCTTGCATTTTACTTTTATTTTTGGTATATCCTTACAACTTAGAGAAAAGAGATGTTTTTCAGAATCTTTTTGAAAATAGGATCTCCTGAAATAGTTTGGTGAATTAAATCCATCTTTTCACAGTTAATCTCAAAAGGTATTGTTGTTGGTATTATCACCATGATGTTTAAGTGCTGTGGAAATGTACCATTATTATAACACTCATTTCCTGTTTTAGGTCGGTGCCATATCACAGCTGTGCTCAATTAAGGCT
>NW_007735820.1:31247-36296 GCF_000696425.1 Galeopterus variegatus | reverse complement strand
AAGGTATTGTTGTTGGTATTATCACCATGATGTTTAAGTGCTGTGGAAATGTACCATTATTAAAACACTCATTTCCTGTTTTAGGTCGGTGCCATATCACAGCTGTGCTCAATTAAGGCTTTTTTTTTTTTCTTTTCAACAGAAAACAATGAATTTTCCCTTCTATTCTTTGTAATTCTTTGTAATAAATAAATAAACCCAATATTTTCAATTGGAACCCCTTCCCCAACTTTAGAATTATAGACATATTAAAGTATCATTTCTAAACAATAGAAAAAATACTTTAGAATTATAGACATATTAAAGTATCATTTCTAAACAATAGAAAAAAATAGCTCCTTTCTAACTACACGACATAGTGTAAGGAAGCCCTTTATTTTCAACTTCATCCCAAACTTTCTAAAATTTCTTGTTGAACTTCATAATTGCCAAACTAAATCATTTTCAAACTCGCTGTGAAAAGCTTTTTCACACTGGAAATATAACAAGTGATACAGGATCTAGGTATATAAGGTTAGAATCTTCATCAAGAAAGTAAAGAGTATGATAAATTCAAAGAGTAGCTATAACTCTCAGTCCTCACCTAGGACATTACCTGATACTAGACTCACTCAATCTTTGAGCTATTGTTTGGCCTCTATTCCTCCCATGTATACAACTATCAAAGAATCTTCCTAAAACATGGATGTGACAATGTGACTCCCCAGTGACTAATAGTGCTGATTATGAACATTGGGTGGGTATCAAAGTCTTTTGCAGAGCTTTAAATGTGTGTTGATGTCCCTTGCCTCCCAAGAGTTTCTAGGTCATTGGACCTGAGTTGGGAAGACAGGCATCTGCACATCTAAAAAGCATCCGTCTGATGCATGAAACCCAAGTAATCACTGGACCATATAGAACAAGAATCAAACACTTCAGTATGACATATAAGACTTTCCACAGTGGGGCTCATTATGTGTTTCAAGTCCTATAAGCACATTTTAGGACTGATCTTCATTGACTACTCCATATGACTTACAAAATGCCTTTGCATTGTTACAATACAGATAATCTTTTCCTCCTGTCTATTCCCTTCTTCTTGTTTTCTCCTTTGCATGCTTTTCTCTTTCTTTAAGTCTCAATAATATTGTTGTTCCCCAGAGTCCTCTCTGAGGCTTCCTCTATTGTCACTCTATGTATTTTCTTTAGAGCACAAATCAGTCTTCCTATGACTTCAAAGACCCTGGTGGTTAAAAGCATGGAATCTGGGGCCAGGGTGCCTGGGTTCAGTTCTGGTTCTGCCACTTACTAAACTTTCCATGCCTTTGTTTTCTCATCTACAAAATTTAAATAACAACAGTATCTACATCAAAGAGTTATTGTGAGGATTTAAGGAGTTAATATGTGTAAAGCACTTAGAATAGAAATCAAAACATAGTAAGCTCTAAATAAGCATTTAGTGACCTTATCATTACTGTGTTTATGTTGGTGACTCACCAATCTACTCCTTCAGCTGGAACATTTTACCCAAGTCCTATAATTATTACATCCAACTGCCTACTTGACATTTTCACTCAGAGGTCATACCAACTCCAAAGACTTAGTATGTCTAAAACTGAACCTCTGTCATCACCTACCAGTTCCTGTTTGCTCTACTTTCTGAGATCCACAGCTCATTTAAAGACACCACCACCAACCCAGGTGCTTAAAATGAAAAACTGGGCATTAAACCTGGTAACTTTTTCTTTTCCTTTACCTCATATCCATCATCAGTCCTGTTTACTAGTCCATTTTTTGTCACTGATAACAGAATACCTGAAACTGGGTAATACATAAAGAAAAGAGGTTTATTTATTACAGTTTTGGAGGCTGGGAAGTCCAAGGTCCGGGAAACACATCTGGTGAGGGCCTTTTTCATGGTGGTGCCTCTGGACAGAGTCCTGTGGCAACACAGGGTATCACATGGTAAGAATGACATCAACTCTTTTATGTGCTCTCCTTGTAAAGCCGCCAGTACACACCTATGATAACTGATTAATCCATTCATAAGAGCATAGTCCTCATGATCTGATAACCTCTCAAAGGCACCACCTTTCAAATACTATAATCAAATTTCCAACCCTCTTAACATTGTTACAGTGAGGATCAAGTTTCCAACACATGAACTTTTGGGGGACATATGTGACCCACAGCACCTGTTGATTCCAGGTCTTCTTATTACTCAAATTCATCCACTTCTCTTGAGTGCCACTTGTCACAACCCTATATAGAACCACCTCAACTTGTACATGCCTTCTTTTCTAAGTATGTTGCCTGTGATTCTTTCAAGTATTGTTCCATTTCCATTCTATACTTTGCACTTCAGCTATAGTAAACATTTGAAACCATGTCAGTGACCACCTAAAGACATCCAATGGCTTCTCATTGCCTTCAGAATGAAATGAAATGTCCTTCTGGTGGCTAACCCTATCCTTCAGGATCTTCCTTGTTGATATCTCTAGCCTAGCCCTATGTTGCTCTCCACATTGTACTTGCCACTCAGCTTAAGCTAAAATCCATCCCATTTTTTAACATCATCTCCCTGGTCTTTGAATTTTTGTATGACTTCCCCTCTGCCTGGAATACTCTATTCTCACCAATTTGCCTTGGCTAAGATGTAGCTTCTCCTCACAGCTCTCTCTTATTTTTATTGAAATGTAATTGATCATACATATTTGTGGGGTACAGAGTATCAATAACCGTGCACAATGTGCAATGATCGAGTCAGGATAATTAGCATATTCATCATTGCAAAACATAATCATTTATTTGTGGTGAGAACATTTGATCTCCTCTCTTCTAGCCATTTGATAACATGCCGCAAATTAATAATTATAGGTACCTAGCTTGAATGCACATCAATGTAATTTATTTTTCCTTACTAGCTGTTTTGTGCCCAGTAACCCATTTCTTGATATCCTCCCTCTTTCTTCCCCTTTCCTGGCTCTAGAAACCACAATTTTGTTCTGTCCTTCTGAAAATTCAATATATCATTATGATTGTTCTTTCTTTCTTTCATTCCTGACAGCTCTCTTAACATTCCAAATTGCAATTAGGTGTTATCTCTAGGTGCCCCATAATACCCCTTTTACTTATCATATTATTTTGTAATTGCTATATATCTATTCCTAGAATGTTATTACTTCTATGGCAGGAATTTAGTTATCTTTCTATGTATAGCAACTAGCACACTGCCTGGCACATAGTAAGCATCTGAGAATTATGTGATGTATAAAGGAAGAAATGAATATATGAGTATATAAATCCCTTATCACACACCTTGTGTTTTATTCACACCAACCCTTGGTTCTCTCTATACCTATATTAAGACTTTATGGTAGTTCTATCTATAGTTGTTTAAGGAACTTCCATACTGGTCTCTATAATGGCTGTACTCACAGTCCTACCATCTATGCAGAGGGGTTCCCCTTTCTCCACAGCCTCACCAGAATTTTTTAATCTCTGTCTTTTTTATAATAGCTAGTCTAACTGGGGTGAGATGATATCTCAAAGTGGTTTTGATTTACACTTCCCTGATGATTAGCAATGTTAAACATTTTTTCATATACTTGTTGGCCATTTGTATGTCCTCTTTGAGAGATGTCTATTCAGCTCCTTTGCCCATTTTTTAATTGGAATTTTTTTTACTGTAAAATTGTTTGAGCTCTTTGTATATTCCAGATATTAATCCCTTGTCAGATGCGAAGTTTGCAAATATTTTCTCCCATTCTGTAGGCTGTCTTTTTACTCTGTAGATTGTTTCTTTTGATGTGCAGAAGATTTTTAGCTTGATATAATCCTATTTGTTTATTTATTCTTTTGTTGCCTGTGCTCTTGGGATCTTACTCATAAAGTTTTTTTCCAGTCCTACATCCTGGAGTGTTTATCCTATGTTTTCTTCTAGGAGTTTTAAAGTTACAGGTCTTACATTTAAGTCTTCAATCCATTTTGAGTTTATTTTGGTATACGGCAAGAGGTTTCTTACATGGCCCTGAAGTAAGAAATACCAATATGTTTTCTTCTAGGAGTTTTAAAGTTACAGGTCTTACATTTAAGTCTTCAATCCATTTTGAGTTTATTTTGGTATACGGCAAGAGGTACAGACCAAGTTTCATTCTTCTACATGTGGATATCCAGCTTTCCCAGCACCACTTATTGAAGAGGCTCTAGCAATCCCACTACTGTGTATGTATATATCTGGAGGAATGGAAATCATCATGTCAAAGGGATATCTGCATTTCCATGTTTATTACAGCTCTATTTACAAAAGCCAGGCTATGGAACCAAACTAAATGTCCATCAGTAGATGACTGGATAAGAAAAAATATGGTATATAGACACAATGGAATACTACTCAGCCATAAAAAGAATGAAATTCTGCCATTTGCACAAACATGGATAAGCCTGGAGAAAATTATGCTAAATAAAGAACCCAGGTGCAGAAAGATAAATACCACATGTCCTCACTCATAAGTGGGAGCTGAATCCATAGATAAATAAACAGGAAAGAGAGAGAGAAAAAGAAAGAAAGAACAATCACAATAATATGTTAAACTTTTAAAGGAGAGAAAAGAACTGTGGTCACTAGAGATGGAAAAGGGGAGGGGAGGGTGAAAGGAAGGGGGGTTAATGAGAAATTGGTTAATGCACACAAAGAATGATTACATATTGTAATGACGAATAACCTAACTATCCTGTTCTGACCATCACACATTGTACACAACTATTGAAAGCCAACTTAGTACCCCACATACATATTTAACAAATTATCTTTTCAAAAAAGAAAACAAACTTTTTATGAATGCTTCTCCTAACACATATGTAAAATAAATAAATTTTAATCTTCTAAAAGAAGTAACATCTATAAAGTACTTTAGGTCATTGATGGAGTTTGGATGTGTTGTCCCCTCCAAAACTCATGTGGAAATTTGATCCCCAATGTGGCAGTGTTGGAAACTGATTGAGTCATGGGGGCGGGTCCCTTATGAATAAATTAATGTTCTCCCTGGGGGAGGGGGGATTAATGAGTGA
>NW_007735820.1:16380-30412 GCF_000696425.1 Galeopterus variegatus | reverse complement strand
GCTGCCTGCCACTTTCTGCCATGAGTAGAAGCAGCCTGAGGCCTGTGCCAGATGCAACCATCCCAGAATCGTAAGCCAAATAAACCTCTTTTCTTTATAAATTATCCAGTCTCAGGTAATTCTGTTATAGCAACACAAAATAGACTAAAACAGTCATACAAATGCAAAGTATTATCATTCTTTGATATAACATATTTCTAATGAAAAATTTATTTAGAATAATAGCAGGGATTCCAAATCCTGTAAGTATTGGACCCTTGAGTGTTCATCCAAAACCTTCCCTGATTGTGGGTAACCACAGCATTTCAACATTAATCTGAGCATCTCATGAGATTTTTAGTTCTTCCTGATTTCTGGTTTCCGACCACATTAGCCTGTGAAATCTGGATTTTATTGATTCTAATACCAATAAGACAAGGACCTTATTTTAGAAGGAAAATGAAACGCAATACATGAAATTAACCCATGGGAAAGACATTGTTTAAATTTCCAAGGAGGGTCAATGCTTACAAAAGATACAAAAGCTGGAAGAGATTTTAAATTCCAAGTCCAACCCATTCATTCTGTAAATAGAGAGAGCTACTACTTAGCTAGAGAGTTTAGGTAATTGGCTACATATCACCAAGATACTTATTAGCAGAGCTGGGTTTGAATTTGTTCAATCCTGAGTCCTTTCTTTTACCTCATATGGCATAGGAAAACTTTTACATAAAGCTTTAGAGGACTATACATTCCTTTTTATCTAAGATAGTGATTGGTTTATTAAGGAAGATTACAGATAGCACTAGCTGTGAAAGTGTTGAGGAAAATACCACCATGATCATTCTTCATATGTCCTGTCTACTTTTAAAGAATTTCTCAGACTTTCTGTAAATATGTACTTTCTGGGCTCAGGTAAGCATGAGAAGGGGTAACTTAGTATGTTAGACAATGGAGAGGAACAGAAAAGTGGCAAGAGCAAATAAAGCAAAGTAACAAATGATCAAACAACAAACAAAGCCAATACTATTTTGGATAATTCTGCATATTCAAAATGTAAAGTATATTGTTCAGTTTTATCTAGTTCTCTTTGCAATCCTGATCCCCTGTACTTCTACGGGATAGAAAAGGGGAGATGACTTGTTTATTATGGGTCAAAATAAATATACTCTATTTATTTCTCTCCTCTTCTCATAAGATTCTATCAGAACTGTATTTGTTAATCCAAGCTTAGAAATTTTATGGAGATCCCTGCCTGTGCACTGTGTATCTTGGTCTCCAATGAATTGGTCTCCCGATCTCACATCTCTCTCTGACCCAGTTCATTCTTCATACTGCCACCAGATGGATGGGTCATAATGGTAGAGTTTGATGGTCCTAATGAACCACATAAACCAATATGTGTAGTTGTTTAAAGCCAATACATTTTACTGTTGTGTGTCATCTAGCAATAGATAAATGAAGCATTAGTCATACCATTCCTCAGCATAATCTTCCCTGAAAGAGTTCCGTATTGTCTATAGTCCATTGCCTGTCAGGCAAGTTCATTTATTCTCTGGCCCCAACCTACCTTCCCAGCTTTATTTTCCTTCAATATTCCATTTTCCTACTCCCCCTTCCCTATCCTACATCAATACACTTAAATTTTCACACTTCCCAGTCTGACAAACATTCCCTGTACATGTCTCTCACTGTTCATCAATGCCTGTTTGAAAAACATTATCTCCCGATCTGGCTCTTCAAGACAATGATCTAAGAGACTTCAAAGAATAACTTTACCTTAATAAATTTTTATTAAAATTTCCCAGTCTTTGAGAGCCCCCAAATCTCATTTCTTGGCATTTCAAGATGACTTTTCTCTCTTAAAAACAGATTCATATTAAACAACTTATGATACTAATGAATAAACTTTGAATACAATTTTTTTTTATTTTTTCATTTGAAGGTAACTTCTAATGCAGTCTTCCCACATGCAGAATTTCTGGGGAGCCAGCTTACAATCAGAAGGTGGTCTAAGCAGTGTGAGATTAAAACAAGGTACGAGGACATTAATAAGTTTACTGTCACTATGTCAACTCAGTCAGATTCATCCTTCTTCACATCAGAAGGTCACATAAGAAATTCTCATGCTCAACACCCTCCACTTGGGTAGAGTTTTCAGGAGTTCTGCTAGTGTCCTCTTTGAATTCTCACATCCCTTGCTTCCATAGCTGGCCAACACGTTCTCTCTTCAGCCACATTTGCACCTTTATTCACATTGCAGTTTAGTGTCACCGATCTAGGAGCTGATCTCTTTAAGGCGATTTTGCAGATCTATGCATTAATCTATAATACGTTTAGTTTAAAGTTCAAGAAGGACAGTTTTACTTTTCTGATTTTCAATCTCTCTGTGAAAAGTTCTCTGCCCCATACATTGGCCTCATAGCTTTAGTATATATTTATCAAATTGTATTACAGTTGTTTCTGTATGTGTTTTCAGAACAATCATACAACCTCATTTTTAGTATGAATATCATATTTTTACATGACAGATACTAGTCTCTATTTGAGTGAATTAGTCAATGACAGATGAGAGGTCTTAAAAATAACTACCCCACCGAATTGCCAGATAAAAATGTTTAGAAATAGAGGTTAAAATAACACTTATTGAAAGTCTGTTAAATATCAGACATTTTATATCAATTTTGTCTTTAACATTCAAAACTACCAATAAGGTAAAAAAGAAAATTATCATCTGCTAGAAAACTGAAATCAGAGAGATCAAATAGCTCTACTTACATAGCTGATAAGTGTTATAACAAATTTCTAAACATAGTTTTTTTGTAGAAAGCTTCAGTGTCCCAGGGTCTCAGGAGAAAAGGAGAGACGGATGGTATCGAGGAGCATGGCACTGAAATATGACTGATCTACAAGATGTTATATGAAGGTATTGAAATCTGTAGGGGAGAATAAAGAAGCTAAAAGAAAGGATCTTTCATTGGGCTACCAGAACAGTGAATACAAAACTTGCCTATAATGAATATAATTGAGGAATGATATAACTGAAACTGGAGAAGTTATTAGCCAGTCAGCTCATCACTTCAGAAAGAGCTTCATAAAGAAAGAGGGCAGAGACCTAGGGTTGAAGAGAGACATATTTTTGGAAATTGACTTTTCCTTCTCATAGGAATGGAGTAACTTTCTATTAATACCCTTCTGAAAATTTTTCTGTAGTTATTTATTTTGAGGGATGACACTTCACCCTTCATTTAAAAAAAAAATCTGAATGAAAAATTCCTCAACTTGATAAAGATCATCTACAAAAAGCCTAGAGCTAACATCATACTTAATGGTGAGAACTAGATTTTTCCCCTTAAGATTGCAAAAAGGCAAGGATGTACCTTCTCACTACTACTGTTAGTCGTTGCACTGGAAGTCCTAGCTAGTGCAACAAGACAAGAAAATAAAAGTGAGAAGGATAACAGATTGGGAAGGAGGAAATGAAACTGTCTTTTTCACAGATGATATGATTGTCTATGTAGAAAAGACCAAGAATAAAGGAACATATCCTGGAACTAGTAAGCAAGTATAGCAAGGTTGCAGGATACAACATTAATAAACAGAAGTCAATTTCTTTCCTATAGCAAGCTGTGAACAATTGGAATTTGAAATTAAAAGCAGTATCATTTACAATAGCACCAAAAATAAAACAGGAATCAACCTGACAAAACGTGTACTAGATCATCATGCACAAAACTGTGAATCTCTGATAAAATAAATTTAAAATATCTAAACAAATAGAAAGATATTCTGTATTCATGTATTGGAAAGCTTAGTATCTTTAAGATGTCAGTTCTTCCCAACTTGATCTGTAAATTTAACACAATCTCAATCAAATTCCCAGAAAGTTGTTGGGCAAGTATCAACAAACTGATTATAAAGTTTATATAGAAAAGTTTATATAGTGGTTTCCAAGAGGAAGGGAGAAGGGCGAAGTGTTGAATAGGTAAATCACAGGGAATTTTTTGGGCAGTGAAACTGTTCTGTATGATACGTGACCTTAAGCATTTGTCAAAGACCATAGAACTTTATAGCATAAAAAGTAAACCATAAAGTATGCAGATTTTTTTTAAAAATCACCTATAAGTTAAAGGATCCAAGAAGGAATGCAGTCTGTGGCAAGAGAACTTAATTGTATTCTAAATATGTAAACAACATCACTAATGGGAGCAGGAGAAATGGTGCTAACCTAAGTAAATTTGGACATAAGTTCTTTTTGTCTTTAGTCTTATAGACTTCACTTATGCCCAAAGTTACTTAGATTAGCACCATTTCTCCTGCACCCATTAGGATAACACCTGTTTTCAGCAGAGGTATGCATTGACAACTCTGATGTATTCTGGAATTGAACAGTTAAGTAAATAGATGGGGTATAATACGAGTATTTCTCCCTATTAGAGTGTGAGATTACAGCTAAGCAAATGGAGGAAACTAATCAAGTGGAAGAGGCTAGAATGATCCATGTTGTAATGAAATAGAGACATTGGTAGAAATTTACATTTAGCTTAAAAGATATGATGGCTACATGTAGAAATATTTATATATGTGTGCATATACACAGCTTCGTATACAGACATGTTTTCTTCCTCTATTAGATAAAAGGATCTAAAAGCAATGACACCCCAGTAGCAATGAACACACATAACACAGATCATAGTTTCTACTAAAAGAAAGTCCAGCTACTAGATGTTAACATTAGAAAATCCTGGGTAAAGGGAATGTGGGAACTCTGTAATATTTTTGCAACTCTTCTGTATTTCTAAAATTATCTCTAAACACAGAGTTTAAAAAAAAAAAACACAAAGTGAAACAAAACTTCTCGTACAAAATTCTTTACACCAAAAAGGTTTTGCCCATTTTGTGTGAGACAGTTATTTTGAGATGGTGTCTTTCTCAGCTAAGTGGTGGCATTTGGTTAAGAACCACCAAGGGAGAAATAATCTCTGAGCTCTTAATTAAATGGCAAGGTAATATTTTCCTCCTTCAGTGTACTGACGACTTCAAAATATGTCTCGTTTCCTCATTATTAAAACAACAAATTTCTTGTCTTTTTTTATTGTGTTCTAAAATGCCTTCAATTTGGGAAGAAAATCTGGTTCAGGGTCAGACAGATTTCAATTATTTGAGAAACTGTATTTAACTATGACTCAAAGCCAGGTGCATAATAAAAGCCAAGGGAAGAAATAACTCACCCAGCTAGTTCACACATCCAACAACTTTCTTTAGCCCAATAAGCTATTACATCCGATGTGCATAAATGCAGGTTCCCAATTTATCCCCAGCCAAATCTTTTTAGACACAGTGCAACTTGGAGCATTGAATAAATTCATTCATTGCGACAGAATTTTACTTACAAAGTACCTTTTCTATGTAATCTGATTTAGCTTTATAAACTAAATACTAACTCTGGAGGAGTTTGTAGGTAGAAAAACCAGAGGTTTTAAGCTGATTGTCCAGTAAGTCAGTGTTAGGATTAGATTTAAAACTCATGTCCTTTGATTTATTTATCAATTTTTTAAAAAATGAGCCTTTAAAGAAAGAACTCACATTTTTGATCCTCTTCCCATAGTCCTGTTTCTATTTTGAGGGCCAACCATTAGTGAACTGTCTGTTAGGCACTGAAAGGATAATGTTCTTTTCACTCAAGACCACTATGGACTCTTTTTCTGTTCATTTTCTTGAACCACATATCTTTATTCTTCGTTCTTTTGTTAATTCATTTACATGTTCAACAAATATTTTTCATTCATCAGGATCAATTTTGTCCTATATACTAATAATAAAGCCAGGAAAAGAACTCACACATTAGTGGAGGTGACATACATGTAAATACACGACAATTTTTTGAAATGTTTATCAGTTGGAGCCCTATAGGAGCACTGAGATGGCAGAGATTAGGGAGGATGAACCATAAGAAGAGGGATATAAATGCTACCAAATGAAAGTAGAGGAGTTTTCCATAATACAGCTCTCTGGTGTCTTCACTGGACTATGGTGTTCTTGAGATGATATTTTCCTTACCTTGATATAAAAGAACTAACACTTACCAGTAATGAATGAAAAGAGAAATGAATGAATAAGCTTTATTTTGGCTTCTCCAATGGAAGCTCCAATGTGGATTTTAGAAGACATATTCACACAGTGGCCTTTTCTGGACCACTGTGAAGGAAGGATCCTACACAGCATTTTCTATCAGTCATTTTAATTAAGAGTGATTTTAAAGCTCGTACTCATGCTAATCTGTCAACCCCCTGGGAATTTGACCTGATAATGTACCTCAGAATTAGGCTGAAATTACCCTGGAACCATCTGTAATTTTTTGTTCTGTTTTAACTGTAGTTAGCTAAAAAGATCAGAGAAATAATGTTTTCATCAAGCATATATGGAGGCATTTATGAGGTTTGTTTTTAGCCCATCTCTGCCTAATGATGTTACATTTATTAGCTTTGAACAATAGTGCTATTTACTGTGACTAATATAGATCTCCAGAGTGTAAAGCTTTGAACCTGAAACTGAGAAACAGAGCTGAATGTCTTCATTCTCTGTATTGTTAGATTGAACCATATGAAATTGCCAATATTTGACTGTTTTGACTTAAAAATGGCTATTTTATATTTTTAAAAAGATTTCAAATTAAAAGAAGTTATCCAATAAAATTTTTTAAAGAATCTGTTAAAGTAGAGAAGACAAATTCTGTAAAGGTGATACACAGAACAACTATGGGGACTTTTATAAGAGAAATATTACTTTTTATTGGAGATAGAGATCAGCACATTTTATAGAGGAGTTGGCATTTGAGATAGAACTTCTCACTTTAAGTTGGTAAAGGAGGCATTCCAACTGGAAGAAGCAGAATTAGATTAGAAATCAGAGTGTATATAGAGAAACAGGAAGCAGTTAGTTTATGGGGGGAAAATGAATGTATGATATAACTCTTAAAGCTCATAAAGCTCATCTCATAAAGCTCAGTGCAATACACATGCCTGGAAACTCACTATCTACTAATATTCCTCAAAGGTCAAGTTAGGAATATCCTGTCAAGGACTTGCTGGGATTGTTCTTAAGTCATCAAGATATAGGAAGATACAGAAGGTGTTCAATTAAGAAAATTAGATACTAAGAACTATGGTTTATAAATTTTAAGCCTGAAGAGCTATTTAGGACAAATTGGAGTGTGATGGGGCCAGAGGCAGGGTGACAAGTCACATAGCATGAGTCTTATAAAAAGGACATTTTATAAGACAGAAAATTTTTACAAATCCTGCTAGCCTATAAGCTGCTGGGGCAGAGATTGTATCTGCTTTCTTCAGCATTGTATTCTCAGCATGTGTAGTTTATTGTCAGTAAGTATTTGTTGGACTAATGAATAACACCCAAAATTATTTTTGTGAAAAAGATTAAAAGCTATTGCTGTAAAGAGATACATTCATAAATAAACTCATGAGTCAATATAGTGTGTGCGAGGGTGTGTGTGTGTGTGTGTGTGTGTGTGTGTGTGTGTGTGTGTGTGTGTGTGTGTGTGTGTGTGTGTGTGTGTGTGTGTGTGTGTGTGTGTGTGTGTACATAAATAGAGACAGAGAGGGAGTGAGAGAGATTATGTGTGTGCATACACACATATAAATGAAATAAGAACAGGTAGAGAATAAATAGCAAGGAGGAGGCTATTATGCCCTGGAACAAGTACAGAATGGTTTCAATGAGCAACTAAACACATCTCAAAAAAAAAGTAGGATAAATTTTACTGAAGAAGGAGAGATTATACATGGGGACACAGGATGAGCAATAGAGACTACTCTGAGATACAGGTGAATTGCTGTGATAAAGCCACATGAGCAACGATCTTGAATACACAAGATAGTGTTTGACTTCATCTGATAGTCATTGTAGTTCACTAAGGAGTGATAACAAGTGGCATGGGCATTGATTTTGATCAAATGACTTAGAGAGAAATGTGACAGCAGCCAGAGAGTCCAGTTAGAAGGCTAATGCACACATATAGACTAGAGATGAAAGACAAGAGTCCTTGAAGAAAGGACTTTTAATGTTAATGAAAAAAGGAAAAATCCACAATGCTTTAAAATTGACTTGGTACAAATGGCAAATCCATCAACATTCTTTGAACTTCCCTCATTAATTGTCATATTTATATCCAGTAGTTCCATCTGTTAAAATGGAAACCAGTATTTTAAATGACTGAGAGAAGCCTTCCTCAGAGGGGGATTTTAAAAAAAAAACCACAATCACATGCTTTGAAGACTTACTTTCTAAAATGCAAAAAATTTTAAAATGGTGAAAATATGTTTTAAAAATGAATTGAATTTGAGCATGATGAATTTGTTTGAAATTGAAATTATTTCACATTTTCTAAGATTTAAAACTATGTTACTATCAGAATATAAATTGACCATTTTCTAATTGGGTTATTTGTTTTGTAACTATTGAGTTGAGTTTCTTATATATTCTGAATATTAACCCCTTATCAAATGTACAGTTTGCAAGTATTTCCCCCCATTTTATAGGCTGTGTCTTCACTCTGTCAATTGTTTCCTTTTAGTTTGATGAAATCACATTTGTCTATTTTTGCTTTTGTTGCCTGTGTTTTTGAGGCTATATCCAATGAATATTTGCAGAGACCAGTGTCAAGAAGCTTTTTTCCTATTTTTGTCTTCCTAGGAGTTTTAGAGTTTTATGTCTTATGTTTATGTCTTTAATACATTTTGAGTTGATTTTTGTATATGGTGTAAGATAAGGATTCAATTTCATTCTTCTGTTATATGGATATCCAGTTTTTCCAATACCATTTATTGAACATACTGTTTTTCCCCATTGTGTGATCTTGGCACCTTTGGTAAATGTATCAATTTATTTCTGAGTCTATATGTCTANCAGTTTGCAAGTATTTCCCCCCATTTTATAGGCTGTGTCTTCACTCTGTCAATTGTTTCCTTTTAGTTTGATGAAATCACATTTGTCTATTTTTGCTTTTGTTGCCTGTGTTTTTGAGGCTATATCCAATGAATATTTGCAGAGACCAGTGTCAAGAAGCTTTTTTCCTATTTTTGTCTTCCTAGGAGTTTTAGAGTTTTATGTCTTATGTTTATGTCTTTAATACATTTTGAGTTGATTTTTGTATATGGTGTAAGATAAGGATTCAATTTCATTCTTCTGTTATATGGATATCCAGTTTTTCCAATACCATTTATTGAACATACTGTTTTTCCCCATTGTGTGATCTTGGCACCTTTGGTAAATGTATCAATTTATTTCTGAGTCTATATGTCTATTTTTATGCCAGTACCAAGCTGTTTTGATTACTACAGCTTTGTAGTATATTGTGAGTACAGGTAGTGTGATGCCTACAGCTTTGTCCTTTTAGTTCAAGATTGCTTTCGCTATTGGGGTCTTGTGTGTTTCCATATAAACTTAGGATTTTTTTTCTATTTCTGTGAAAACTGTCATTGGAATTTTGGCAGTGATTGAATTGAATCTGTAGATTTACTTGGATAGCATGAACAGTATAACAATATTAATTCTTGCAATCCATGAATACAGGATATCTTTCCATTTATTTGTTTCTTCTTCAACTTCTTTCGTCAAAGTTTTATAGTTTTCAGTGAACAGATATTTGACCTCCTGGGTTAAATTTATTCCTAAGTATTTTATTTTATTGATGCATTTGCAAATAGTTTTCTTAATTTTTTTCAGATAGATTGTCATTAGTGTTTAGAAATGTTACTGATTTTTGTGTGTTTATTTTATATTCTGAAAATTTACTGAATTCATTTATTAGTTCTAACAAATTTTTGGTGAAGTCTACAATTTTCAATATATGAGATAATGTCATTTTCAAACAAACATAATTTAACTTCTTTCATTCCAATTTAGATGCCTTTTATTTGTTATTACTCTTATTATTATTTTGCATAATTGCTCTGACTAGGACCCAATAGACATTTCTTAAAAAAAAAAAAAAAGACACACAATGGCAAACATGGATATGAAAAAAATCTCAACATCACTAATAATCAGAAAAATGAGAATTAAAACCACAAAGACACATCACCTCACACCGTTAGAATGTGAATGTGAAAATTGAAAAACACACAAAATATTTTTTTCTATAATCTTGCTCATCAACAATTAACAACACGGAAACTTCTGTGACCAAATGTGCAGGGGTTTCTCCCCACACATTAAGCAAGCAATTTGTTCTATAGCAGACACCAGCCGCGTGTCCTCTAATTCAATTCTGGCATTATTTACCTAAAGATAGCATCTTTGGGTAAATAGTGTCAGAATTGAATTAGAGGACCCAGAATTGAAAATGGATTGAAAGCTGAGTATCTAAGACTGCCCCAACTTTTTGATGCCAATCATGTTCCAAGTTGTTTTGCCTATGCTTCTGGCTGACTAGCTATAAATTGGGGATCCCAAGACCCCTTCTTGGGTTCAATTATTTTGCTAAGCAGCTCACAGAACTCAGAGAAATATTTATGCTTCACAGTTTATTATAGAGGATGTTACGAAGGATACAGATGAAGAGATACATAGGGCTAGGTGTAGAGGGATTGGTGTGGAGCTTCCATGCCCTCCCTGGGTATGCCATCCTCCAGGAACCTTCAAATGTTCAGCTATCTGGAAGCTCTTTGAACCCTGTGATTTTGGGTTTTTATGAAAGCTTCATTACGTAGGCATGACTGAAGTATGGACTACCATGTAGAAATGTAAATGGACAAAAAAAGTATGATGTAATGCTAACAGACTCGACAATCAGCTAAGGTAGGTCAGAGAATTTCCTGCCTCAGGGAGAAAAAGGAGTAAATGAAAGGAGGGCAGGGGAAGTTGAGAGAGTAGCATGAGCCAGGAAATGTGGACAAAAACCAATATTTATTTATTATTATATCACAAAACAGCTATCATCAAATCTTCAGCAAAGGGACCGAAATGAAAGGAGGGCAGGGGAAGTTGAGAGAGTAGCATGAGCCAGGAAATGTGGACAAAAACTAATATTTATTTATTATTATATCACAAAACAGCTATCATCAAATCTTCAGCAAAGGGACCAAGAACACACATTGAGGAAAGGACAGTCTTCAATAAATGGTGCTGGAAAAACTGGATAGCCACATGCAGAAGAATGAAACTAGACCCCTATCTCTCACCACTTACAAAAATCAGTTCAAAATGGTTCAAAAACTTCAGTGTAAGACCCAAAACTATAAACTAGAAGAAAACATAGGGTCAACACTCTATGACATTGGTTTGGGCAAGGATTTTTTTTCAATAAGACCTCAAAAGTGCAGCAACAAAAGGGAAAATAAAAGGATGGGATTACACCAATCTAAAAAGCTTCTGCACAGCAAAGGGAACAATCGGCAGAGTGAGGAGACAACCTACATTTTTCAAAAGAAGACATGCAAAGGCCAACAAGTATAAGAAATAATGTTCAACATCTCTAATGCAGATCACCAGGGAAATGCAAATCAATACCACAGTGAGATATCATTGAACCTGAGTTAGAATAGCCATTATCAAAAAGACAGAAAATAACAAATGCTAGGGATGATGTGAAGAAAGGGGAACTCTTATATATTGTTGGTGAAAATGTAAATTAGTCCAGCCACTATGGAAAACAGTATGGAGGTTCCTCAAAAATTAAAAATAGCTGGCTGGTTAGATCAGTTGATTAGAGCACAGTGCTGATAACACCAAGGTCGCAGGTTCGGATTCCTGTATGGGCTGGACAGCCACCAAAATAATAAATGAATAAATAAAGATAGGACTACAACATCATCCAGCAAACTCACCTTTGGGTAAACAGCCAAAGTAAATGAAATCAGTATGTTGACAAGATATCTGCACACTCATGCTTATTGCAGCACTATTCACAATAGCCAAGACACAAAATCAAACTAAGTGTCCACCAGCAGATGAATGGATAAAGGAAATGTGGTGTATTTACACAACTGAATACTATTCAACCATTAAAAAAATGAAATCCTGTCATTTGCAGCAACATAGATGAGCCTGGAAGACATTATGTTGAGTGAAACAAGCCAGGCACAGGAAGACAAATACCACATGTTCTCACTCACTCATCTCTGGACTCTAAAACAATTTCCTTCATAGAAGTAGAGAGTAGAATAGAGGTTACCAGAGGCTGGGAAGGGTAGGGGAGAAGGGAGGTTAGGGAGAGTTTGGTAAATGGGTACAAAGATACAGTTAGATAGGAGGAATAAGTTATAGTGTTCCATTATACAGTAGGGTGATACAGTTAACAACAATATATGGTGCATTTCAAAATAGAAAGAAGAGAGGATTTTGAATGTTCTCACCACAAAAAGAAAAATGGTAAATGTCTGAGGTGATGAATATATCAATTACCCTAATTTGGTTATTACACATTGTGTACATATATTGAAACATCGCATTGTACCCATAAATATGTACCATTACTATGTGACCAAAATAAATGAGCAATTTTTCAAAAAAAAGACAAGAGATAAAAAATGTCAGCAAAGGTGTGGAGAAAAGGGAACACTTGTACACTGTTGTTGGAAATGTAAATTAATGCAGCCATTATGGAAAACTATGAATGTTCCTCAAAAAATCAAACTGGAGATATAACCAGTTATTCTACTTCTGGTTATATCTCCAAAGGAAATGAAATCAGTATGTTGTAGAGATATTCCCATGTTTTTTACAGCATTACTCATAATAGCCAAGACATAGAATCAATGTAAGCATTCATCAATGAATGAATGGATAAAGAAAATGTGATATATACATAAAGATACTTCAAAAAGTTCATGGAAAAATAAAACTGAAAGACAATATGAATATTTTCACCAACTTTTTGAAGTTGTATACACACATACACATGAATACTATTCAGCCTAGTAAAAGAAAGAAATCACGTCATCTATGACAATACGGATTCAACTGGAGGACATTATTCTAAGTGAATTAAGCCAGGCACAGAAAGGCAAATACTGCACAATCTCACTTACATGTAGAATCTAAAAAAGTTGAACTATATGACAATACGGATTCAACTGGAGGACATTATTCTAAGTGAATTAAGCCAGGCACAGAAAGACAAATACTGCACAATCTCACTTACATGTAGAATCTAAAAAAGTTGAACTAACAGAAGCAGAGAGTAGAACGGTGGTTACCAGGGCTGAGGATAGGGGTGGGATAGGGAGGAAATGCAGCGATACTGATGAAAGGGTACAAAGTTTCAGTTAGGCAGGAGGAATATGATCCAGAGATCTACTGTACAGCATGGTGAGTACAATAATTAATAATGTATTGTACACTTGAAAATTGCTAAGAGTAGATTTTAAATGTTCTCACCAAAAACACAAATGGTAAGTATGTGAGGTTATGTTGACTGGCTTTCAATTATTTCACAATGTATATATCTTTCAAAACATCACATTGCACATAATAAGTATATGTAACTTTTTAACACAAAACAAAGAAATATAAATTGAAAAATTTAACCAAAAAAATTGAGAAAAAGCATTCATGTAGAATTAGCTGAATCACAAGACATTGAAGCTAGCAGAAAAGTTAGAAATTACTAAATCCAGCCTTATTTTTTACAGATGAGACAAGCAAGATCCTGGAAAATCAGAGGGCTTGCCCAGAACAACACATGTCTTTGCTGAACTCAAACTATAATATTGAGTCTCTGACTTGTGAATCAGTGTTTTTATACCATATTACTCTGCCCAACAGATGTCATTCCAAAACACACTTTTAGATAAACATAATCTTTTGGTGTATGTAACCATCTGCCCATAGGTCAGGATCCACCTCTAGGGTACACTCTGAAAGCCAGAACTTTTCTCCATCTTCCTCACTCTATAATTCATATAATAATCATATTGTGTGTTCATCTGCCCAACTCATATTTTTTACTCATTTTCTTTAAGGAATTCTTGGTCTTACTATTCTTTTTTAAAACTAGTTATCAAGAAACATGCATAAAAATCACAAAAACCCA
>NW_007735820.1:13280-15673 GCF_000696425.1 Galeopterus variegatus | reverse complement strand
TCTTACTATTCTTTTTTAAAACTAGTTATCAAGAAACATGCATAAAAATCACAAAAACCCAACTTAGGAATGTTAAAAATATTTGAATAAATGGAAAGTTCTTTTGGCTTTTATTAAGATTCAATATTATGTATGTGACAGTTCTTAAATTAATATAGGAAATTTTTTGTGATTAACAAAATAATACTGAGATTTTGGGAAAATTTATAACCTTGAATATCCAGGAAATTCTATTAAATCATAATAAGCAGAGGCTTACCCTTCTCAAATTTAAAATATAGTTCAAAACTAAAATAACTGAAGCACTGTGGCACTAGCACAAAAATAGAAATAAAACAAATTTATATTTAAGTCTTCTGGCAGACTAATGTTTTCATTTCTCTGGTATAAAATACTTACAAGTAGCATTGCTGGTTTATATGGTAATTATATTTGTAACTTTACTAGAAACTGACAAACTGTTTCCTAAAGTTTTGTGCTATTTTTGATCTCCACCAGCAGCATATATGTCCAGTTGTTCCATATTCATCCAGCCAACAATTCGGACAGTGTGTGTGCGCACACACGCATGCATGTGTGTGTTAGCTATTATACTGAAGGTATATGGAATACCTTATGTGTGGTTTCAGTTTGCATTTTCCTGATGCCTGATAATATTGAACATCTCTTCGGGTGTTTATTGGTCATTCATATTTCTTCCAATCTACACTGAGAGAAAGCAGATTGGCAGTTTCCTGGGGCTGGTGGTGGGAGCTTGAATGCAAAGGGGCATAAGGAAGCCATTTAAATTGATGGAAATGTTCAACATCTTGATTATAGTAGAGGTTACACACATGTACATATCAAATTTTATCAAACTGTACACTTAAAATGGGTGCATATTATTTTAAATATATTATAGCTAAAAGTTGCCTTTTAAAAATCTTGTAAAAAATATATGTATAAATGAGTTTAATTAGAAAATGACATTATTCCCTATTCTGATGTTGAGCCTTCTTAAACATAACAAAAAATGTATTAAAATTTAATGGAGTAGACTATGAATCAAGATTCTTTTAGTGTGATTGGATTCAGAGCTCAAATAACCACCTGGATTGAATAACATGCAGCAACTTTAATAAAATAATTATTAAACAGCTTGATTGATATACAATGCACATACTATGCATTTCACTTTTTAAAGGCTACAATTCAATGATTTTTGTCACAGAGTTGTATACCTATTACTGCAATCTAAATTTAAAATATTTTGTACCCCTTAAAAAAACTCAAATCTTTTAGTACTCACTCCCCATCCACCTCCACACCTCTATCCCTAGGCAACCACTAATCAATCCTTCTTTCTTTATAGATTGCCTATTCTGGACATTTCATATAAATGGAATGGTACAATCCATGGTGTTTTATGACTGGATGCTTTCACTCTGCATGATGTTTTTAAGGTTCATACATGTTCTAAGCACATAACAGTATTTCATTTCTTGTTGCCAAATAATATTTCATTTTATATATATATATATATATATATATATATAATGTATATATATACCCCATTTCATTAATTCATTCATTATACAAGGGACATTTTGGTTATATCCACGTTTTGACTATTATGAGCAATGCTGCTCTATTAGTCTGCTTAGGATGCTGTAACAAAATACCATAGACTGGGTGGCTTAAGCAACAGAAATAAATTTCTCACAGTTCTAGATTCTGGGAAGTTCAAGATCAAGGTGGTAGTGATTTCATTTCTGGTGAGGTTCCTGGCTTGCAGACAGCTACCTTCTTCACATAGCAGAGAGAGAGAGAGCTCTGGTGTCTCTTCCTCTTCTTATAAGGACACCAGCACTATTCAGATAAGGCCTCCCCCTTATGACTTCATTCAACCTTAACTACCTCTCTAAAGGTTCTATTTCCAAGTACAATGACATAGGAAGTGGATTAGGACATCAACATATAAAAATATTGTAGTATTTTTTTGATATATGTGCCTTCTTGTTTTGTTAATCATTTTTATTTATGTGTCTTTTCTACCCAAGAGAAAGCTCTTACAATGACATAGGAAGTGGATTAGGACATCAACATATAAAAATATTGTAGTATTTTTTTGATATCTGTGCCTTCTTGTTTTGTTAATCATTTTTATTTATGTGTCTTTTCTACCCAAGAGAAAGCTCTGCTTTTTTACCACAGATGGCTAGGCCATTGTTTTCCTGTCACTCAGATATATATATATATATAAAAGATGCATAAGTGAATGGAATAATACATTAATGACAGCTCTGGTTATTTTTAAGCTATGCATATTCTTTGGGATTAGCTTGTTCATATCCTTATTCTCTGGGTTTTTGATGGTTTTATCTATATGCTTTTGTATCACCTAGATCTCCCAG
>NW_007735820.1:11269-12584 GCF_000696425.1 Galeopterus variegatus | reverse complement strand
CTTATTCTCTGGGTTTTTGATGGTTTTATCTATATGCTTTTGTATCACCTAGATCTCCCAGGCACTCTTTTTGCTTGTGTAAGTCAATATAGGGGATACACTGATCCTATTATGCAGTCTGTTTCCCAGAGCTAACATACTGCCATGGATACAGTGACAGCTACATAAGTGTGGGTGTTGATGATGGTACTATTGCAGTTCATATTCAATGTCTTTTTCTTATTTAAATAGTTGAGCACATTTTTAAATATACATGTTCAAATACTATATAATCATAGTGATCATTGTGATGATTTACATACAGTAAAATAGGACTGATTGTAATACACATCACCAGAATATTATCCAAGATGCATTTAGAAAATAATATCTTTGAAATTACTTTTTCTTTAAAAACACAGTTGTTTTGACTCTCATGTATACTTGACAAAAATCCAAACAACCATTCAAACTTATACATGGGGACCAGAGAACAACTATATTCCTCAACTTCAAGTTTAAGTCACAAAATTAATTTCTTTAATTAATATATTTGCATCATTATCCTCTGTTAAAAACCATGATTTAGTGATTCAAATATTCCCCCACTATGCTTGCCCAGATTTCCGAAATAATAGTTTGTGATTTGGCAGAACAGCTAGAAGTCTGGTCAATAATTTAAAAGTCTTTGATAAGGCATTAAGGTTCAGCCAATTCATTGTGGTTCAGATGTTTCAGTAATGATAATGCAAAGTTGAAGCCAAACACATAAATCATTTAAGGATTTGGTTTGCAAGAAGATAGCTTGTTTTCTTTGGCTTCTCACAACTCACATTGATCCCCAATCTGCATTCTTAGGGCAAATTCCTGGAAAATTTCATGTCAATGTGCAAAAACTCAAATATTTGGTTAGGCAAGATAAGGGATTATGTATGAAGTTTTCAACTATGGCATTAGAATGCTATCTACTTAATATTAAATTGGGCTTCATAATTTGGAGGGCACAGAAAGACAAATACTGCATATGACCCCTTAGGGCTGTATCTTGATTCGTTTTTACCAGAATTCCTTTGAATAGCTATCAAAAAATCTGTCTGTAAGAACTAAAGATCATGTGTCCATTCATGGATATGAACATGCTGAAGGTTTCACAGCCACAGTGAAGGGAGTTCAGTTAATAAGTGTCTGCTTGGTAACTGGCAAGCAACTAAAGAAAGACATATGGATATAGGATATATGGAGCAGATAGACCTAGTAGTGAAACATATTGACAAATAACAACTGACTGATGTTACATTCATTCATTCATTTTTTTTTTAACCAAGATTTACTGAAC
>NW_007735820.1:9306-10194 GCF_000696425.1 Galeopterus variegatus | reverse complement strand
CAGGAAAAGAAGTAATGGCAGTCTGTTTGAGAAATATTAGGTAATAGGTTGAAGGCCAACCACACTTTAAAGGTGGTTGCATACACCACTTATATCTAAATTCCCCCATTGAAGAGGAAATCCTAACACAGAAAAAGGGTGGTGAGATTAGATTGACAATCAGGTGTGATAAAAAGGATAATAATTCACTGTTGCTGGCACTCAGTAAGCATGAATTTCTTTGCCATAAAGTTAATAAATTACGGTATTGAACCTCACCTGGCACACTTCTGAATCCCAAGCAGGATGAGCAATAAGTGTTTAGTGCCTCCTTTGGCAGTTCTGTTAAGGCCATTCTTGGGACTCTAATTCCATGTTAGCAACATGGGATAGATTGGTTTTTTTCATCACAATCACTTTTTACTTATGTCCCAGTAATGGCAGCAAAACAGCTTTTAGTCATTGCTGCTTTTTCCACATTCATTAAGGGGGTGTTTGAGGACTTAGGATCAGGTCTAAAGGTGCTCAGTATTTCCCCCTCCTGCTCAGAAAGATAAAGGCATATTAGAACTTAGTATGGTGTTACAATGTCCATTTCAGCTGTTTAGAGCTAATTATATAGAAAATTTAGTTGGAATGTAATTATAATTGTATCTCCAATCTAATGCCATGGCCATTTCTGAGCGTGGTTCCATTGCTAAAAATTTAACTGTACAATTGGCTGAACACATATTTAGATTGTGATTTCCCTTCCATGTGATTTATGTTTCTGTTTCTGTATAATCTTCTCAACATCAGCCTGAAGCTGGGGTTTTCCTCTGTGGAGGGCCGTGGACTCTTATTCTTACTCTGTAAAAACTGAAAAGAGAGTTAGTTCGCATTTTAATTTTGACTTCTGTTTCTTTCTTT
>NW_007735820.1:7115-8459 GCF_000696425.1 Galeopterus variegatus | reverse complement strand
TCTGTAAAAACTGAAAAGAGAGTTAGTTCGCATTTTAATTTTGACTTCTGTTTCTTTCTTTCTTTTTAAATTTTTTTTGGGGGACCATTTTCTTTTGCCTAACCTGGTAATGCAATGCTCTCCTTTATTGGTGAAATTCCTCTATACAGAGTGCTTAATTCCAACTGATAATTATTTACTGTGTGAAGGTTCCAAAATATTAGAAAAGTTCTCCAAAATAGGCTAGGGTCGAAAAGAAATGAAATGTTATATTTGAACATCAGGAACACATTTTTCTTCATCAAGGAGAAACTGCTTCAAAAAGAAATAAGCCTAAAGTTAGCCAAAAACAGATTAATTTTAATTAAGTCTCAGAAAAAGATGACAAGTGTATTGATAAATGAGTTTCTTTTCTTTGCTTTGCTTTCCATTTCCTTTCATGGTCTATACTTGAGGTCAGAAGATTTTTTTAAGCTTTAGTAGAGGCTCATTATAAAGTAAAAAATCATGGCATTTTTAGGCATTCCAAATGAAGAATCACTGGTGTTGGAAAAAGGTAGAATGCTAAGGTATGTCCCCAGACTTCATAATTTTTTTACTCAAAAATATTCACTGTGCTTTTGCTAACTTAAGACACTGATCTAGGTACTATGGGGAGCACATAAATAGATAAACTTAAAAAAAAAATCCCTCTATTGAGCAATTGACATAGGTGTACATGGACTATATAAGGGACCAATGGGAAACAGGGATCTGGGTTAGAAGTTCATGTTGGTTAAAGGGACGCATCAGGCTAAAATGTGATCAATGAATACTGTAGTGCCCAGACAGAGCTCTGCCTTCACAGAGACCTTAAGAGTCCAGGGGAAAAGAAGCTACTATTGATTAAACACCTACTTATTCTGTGTTAGGCACTAGAGTAGTTGTATTATACGTATGTCTTATTTAATTATTCCAACAGTCTTGCGAAGTAGACATTACTCTAGATGAGAAAACTGAGACTTAAAATGATTATATAATGACATACAGTGAATATCATTGATCAAAATCTGTGTATTTCAACATAGTTTCTGGGCAGTCTGTGACACTGTAAGTGAAAAATATAAAATTTTTGATTGATTATTTTATGCACGCAAATTCCGCCTCGCTATAATATTATACTCTTAAGCGAGGGATCTCCACCCTTTATCTACTACAAGCTACATGGTGGGTTATGTTCAGAGTTAAGAACATTCTTCCAAGGATGTAATCAGAAACATCTCCCCCGGAGGAAAAAAAAAAACTTAATTAAAAAAAATGCAAATCTACAAAGAAGTTGAAAGAAGAGCCATACAGTAAACATTTGTATGTCATTCATTAAGATTA
>NW_007735820.1:6120-7019 GCF_000696425.1 Galeopterus variegatus | reverse complement strand
GCACTATCCAGTGCGCCACCGGGCCGGCCCTTTTTTTTTGAGTCTAGTCTAGCTAGTTGTCTTTTAAAATATCTTACAATCAGGGTTTTTATAATTATTTCCTAATGATTTGATTCAGGAGAAACATCTTTTATCAAGACTACTACATAGAGGATGTTATTTACTTCTATTTTCGTCACATTAGAAGTACATGATAACAGTTTGCTCTACAAATGGTAATACTAAGTTTTGTCTCTGAATTTAGGTGGTGTCTACCACTATTTTCCTTATGAAAGAAATTTTACCTTTTATATGTAATAAAAAGTCTATGGGATATGGCATGAAACTTAAGGACAAGCAAATCTTCTGTTTCTAAACATTTTACCCAAAGATTTTAGCATTTATTAGATGTCCCTTGCTGCAATAAAATATTATTGTAATTGTATAATGGTGATTTTGAAATTCTAATACGTATCTTAGTTGGTATGTAACAATGCCATGTTCATCACAGTGCTACTAACAATAGTGTAGAGATGCTATCAACTTAAATGCCCATGAATAAATGAATGGATGAAGAAAAAATAACTGTGGTATATATACACGATGAAATACTATTCAGCTGTAAAATGAAATGAAATTATATCACTTGCAGAAACATGAATGGAACTGGAAACCGTCATATTAAGTGAAGTAAGTCAGGCATAGAAAGACAAATACCACATGATCTCACTCATATGTAGAAAATGTAAAAAAAAACAAAAGTGGTTCTCATAGAAGTAGAGAGTAGAACAATGATTACCAGAGGCTGGGTGGGCAGAGGGAGGAGAAGTGGTGGAATTATAGGTACAAAACTATGCTGTCTACCCCAAGTGAATTATTGTACAGTATATGCATGTATTGAAACAACACACTGCACCTCA
>NW_007735820.1:2891-5588 GCF_000696425.1 Galeopterus variegatus | reverse complement strand
ATTGTACAGTATATGCATGTATTGAAACAACACACTGCACCTCACAAATATGCACAAGTGAATGTTAAAAATTGAAAAACATTGTAGTGTGGTGTTTATAATACACATAAAAGCAAAGTGTATGACAATCATAGCACAAAGGTCATAAAGAAAATAAATGAAACTATATTATTTTAAGTTTGCTACACTATATGTGCAGTGATATGCTATCCCTTGAAAGTAGACTATAATATATCAGACTATGATAAATTAAAGTAGGCTATAATAAATTAAAGATACTATGAACCTAGAAGTGACCACTAAAAGAACAATATAAGTTATAACTAATAGGCCAAAAAAGGGGACTAACTGAAATTATTTAAAAAATTGAGTTCATCCAAAAGGAGGCAGAAAAAGAGGAAAAAGAAAACAAAATATAGATGGCACAGATATAAACCAAATGGCAAAATGATAGAGTTAAACTTAATCATATCAAAAATCCAATTAAATGTAAATGATCTAAACATCCCAATTAAATGATGGAGATTGGCATATTGGATAAGATAGCAAGATCCAACTATATGCTGCATAAAAGAAAGGAACTTCAAATATAAAGACACAAACAGATTGAACATAAAAGAATGGGGAAATATATACAATACTAACAGCAATCAAAATTCCAAAAAACTGGAATGGCTATATCTTATCAAAGTAGATTTCACAGTTTAAAAAAATATACATATATTAGCAGGGGTTAAAATGATAACTTCATAATTTTTAAAAGATTAATTAATAAATAGAACATAGCCATTCTAAACATTTATGCACATAATAATAGTTTCAAAGTATATGAAGAAAAAGCTAATAGAACTGCAAAGAGAAATAGGCAATTTTAATTGGAAATTTCAATGCCAATCTTTCAATAAATGACAGAACATTAGATAGAAAATCATCAAGAATACGGTAGACTTGAAAACCCTATGAACTTACTTGACCTTATAGTATAGCCATTATGAAAACAATCCACCTTACATCTGCAAAACACTTATTTTTTTTCAAATGTGCATGGAACATTTATGCAGATAAGCCATATTCTAGGCCATAGAACACATCTCAATAGATTTAAAAAGTTAGAGGTGAGATAAAGTATCACAATGGAATTAAATTAGAAATGAATAACAGAACAATATTGGGGAAGTTCAGGAGACTGACCATAACAATAGCTGGGAGGAATGTGGAGTAATTGGAACTCTCATAAATTGCTAGTGGCACAGCCACTTTAGAAGGGTTTGGCAGTTTCTTAAAGGGTTAAACATACACCTCTCAAGTGATCCATGAATTCAACTCTTAGAGAAATGAAAGCATATAATCATAAAATCCTTGCATAAGCAGCACTGCTTGCGATAGTCAAAACTGGAAGTAACCTAAATGTCTATTAACAGTTGAATGAATAAACAAATTATTATACATATGTACAATGGAATACTACTCAGCTAGAAAGGAGTAAACTATTGCTACAGAGAACAACAAGAATAAATTTTAACATAATTATACTGAGTGAAATAAGCCAGGAAAAAAGAATGTACTGTATGATTCCATTTATATATGATTCTAGAAATAGCAAACTAATCTAGAGTGGAAGTCAAAACTTATTAAATTGTACGTTTTAAATATATGCAGTTTATTTAATATCAATTATACTTTAATAAGGCTCCAAAAAAATTAAATTCATGGCTCAAAAATAAATAAATAAATATATTTATTTATCTCGAGTAGTTTTANAATTAAATTCATGGCTCAAAAATAAATAAATAAATATATTTATTTATCTCGAGTAGTTTTATTTCCATCTCTGCAGCTTTCATCACATACTATACACCAGATTAAATTACTAATGAATAAGACAGAGAAAAAGAAGCATTCAAGTCCTAGGAAAAGCATAGATTAATACCTTTTAACTGGCTATTGTCTTAGTATAAGAAGCCCTTAGACTTGTTTAATTTAGTTTTGCATTTTATTCCTTCCTGAATTATTTTATCATTTGTGTTAGCTCTATCATGAATAGTCTTGGGTATGCTATATCAGATTATCTGCAAATAGAAAGATTTACTTCTTTTCCAATTCTTATACCTCTATTATATTTGCTAACCTCAGTTCCACTGTAGGTATATGCTTTGTGTTGAATACCAAAAGATTCATAAACTTCCTCTATGAGCAAAATTTAATATAGTTCTCATTCTTATTAGATATCAAGAAATAAAATCTCCTAACTGGAACAATGTTTAAGGGTATGTAAACATCTATATACCTAGTATTTAAAAGAGGGAGAGTCACTGAAAAGAAGTCATTTATCTCCAAAAACTGCAAGTTGTATATGCGTCCTGGTTATGTGCATCACTGAAATTCTTAGGATTAGAAAAAATATGGCATAAAAATATTTTCCATTCATTACTTCATGTAATTAAAATAGCCTCAGGTGGTAGGTAATATTATTATTGTCATTTTATAAATAAAGTCCCTGAGGCTTGGAAGGTTTCAGTGACTTGACTACCCAGTAGCTGATTGTGGAGACACCATTTAAGTTCAGGTCTGTTTGATTTCAAAGTTTATAATCTGACCATTACATTTGTCTAATTTCAGACTATATAATTTTTAGATATTTTAAAAATTATCTATTATAGTGCAAAAAACCACCCCAAAACTTAGTGGCTTAAAACA
>NW_007735820.1:0-1272 GCF_000696425.1 Galeopterus variegatus | reverse complement strand
CCAGAAATATGTCTTATTCTGTTTGTGTGGCTGTAACATAATGCTCCAGACTGGATAATTTATAAAGAGCAGAAATTTATTTTCTCATGGTTCTGGAAACTGGAAAGTCCAAGATCAAGGTGCCAGCATCTTGCAAGAGCCCTCATGTTGCACCATCACATGGTGGAAAGTAAAAGGGTAAGAGAGGGCAAGAGGGAACGAAACTTGCCCATTTATAAGAATTAATCCTACCCACAAGGGCAGATCCTTCATCACCCGATTGCATCCCAAAGGTCCCACTTCCTAGTACCTAACACCTAACTCCTAACACTGCCCCAATGGCAACAAAATCTCATAACAAGTTTTGGTGGGAACAAACATGCAAACCATATCAACACCTATGCTGAAATAATGATTCTTAGGTACCTGTTGAGAATTACATAGTTTAAAGCTTTGAGATCAAGGCCTGGGGAATGCACATTTTTAATAAATTATTTGGGTGGATTTTATGCATCCTAAAATTTGAGATCCATTTATACATTCCACCACTCTCATTTGAGAAAATAAGAAAAATAAGAACCAGAAAAGTTAAATTACTTACCCAAGAACACAGTTAAATATGCTATTTTCAGCTTCACTTCCAGAGTGTGTTATGGTTGAANCCCAAGAACACAGTTAAATATGCTATTTTCAGCTTCACTTCCAGAGTGTGTTATGGTTGAAATATTAGAAAAAAGTTTCTTTATTATTCATGTAATAAAGACAATAATTATAATAAAGAGTCAATGTGGGGCCAGCCCGGTGGCGCACTGGATAGTGCGCCGCTTGGAAAGCGCGGCGGCGCTCCCATCCGAGGGTTCGGATCCCACATACAGACCGGCTCCNCTTCTCTGTTCAACAAAGCATCACATGGCTAGAGGATCCATCTACAAGATGCTCACAGACCTGGCTAGCAAGTTGGTTCTAGCTGTCAGCTTGACACTTGTCTGTGACTGTTAGCCAAAACAGTCCAGATGAACCTACACATGGCCTCTTCAAGTTCCCTCTCTTCGTGGGCTAGTTGTGGCTTTCTCACATGTATAGTAGCTGGGTTCCAAAAGCAAGCACCCCAAATGAACCAGAAGAAAGCTATGCTATCTTTTATAACCTGGCACCACAAGTCACACAGCTCACCCAGCTTCATATGGAAGTTACATAATCTCCACTTCTTTCTTGAGGTGCATCAATACCACATTATAAGAGGAACATGTGGGATGAGATATAATGTGGGAATATCTTTAAAAAATAAAATCT
>NW_007735819.1:71515-72988 GCF_000696425.1 Galeopterus variegatus | reverse complement strand
GTGAGCGGGAACCAGTCTGTATGTGGGATCCGAACCCTCGGCGGGAGCGTCGCCGCGCTCCAAAGCGGCGCACTGTAGCAGTGCGCCACCGGGCCAGCCCCCTAGTTCAGGACCTTTTGATTTACTCTACTCCCCTTAGGCAGTTCTCCCCATCTCCCTCCTTCTAGTCCCCAGTAACACATAGTTGTTTTGTCTCTGTGGATTTACCAGTTTTATGTTCTTCATGTCAGTGCAGCCACGTATGTGGACTTTTTGCTTAGGCATGCAAAAAATGAGGGAAACAGTTAATTTTGATTTCTGTTAGAAGAGAAAATTTTAGATAAATGAAAGCTTGTTTGTGAAAAGTGAAGGTTCAGTGTAAATATTTCCATGGTATTGATGTTGGAACTGCATGTGTATGATAGAAGTGGCAGAAGCCACCAGGAGACGAATGGTTGCCCGGTTGGCAAAACAGAAGTCATGACAGGGGAGTAAGCTGGAAATACAATCTACCAGCGCAAAGGCACTCCTTGTCACCCCTAGCCACGGAGAGTGCGAGTATCCCAGGTTGCCAATGGCACAGGACAAGCTCCTATTAGTTAAAGGCCTAGGAGTACACATGGCCAGCAAATGTCAGATTTACATCCTCGCCAGTGAGGACCCACACGAATGCACATGTTGTTGAGATGTCGCTTCATTCCTAGTTATTAAGAGCAGCCTCTACATTGTAGTTCATTGTTGCGTGTTCAAGGGGCCCAGATGTGTGTATTCTGTCCTCATGCTTGAGGGTCCTTTCACATGCCCCTTCTCCAAAGCTTATCTCCAATTTTTAAATTTTCTTCCTTGTAGTCATACTGTTTTTCAGCATCCACAAATCATTTAAATCCTTCTCTTAGGCAATTTGGATGAGGCATACTTTTCCAAACATCTGAAAGAGTTTCTCTTGTGAGTGTTCCATTGGGAAAGCTGTAATTCCATAGTGATCGGCATCGTTCATTAATTCAGCCACACCGTACTGAGGTCCTAGTGCAGTTCAACAGGAATAGGCAGAGCAGGTTGTTAGCCTCTTGATCAAAACGCTGACTTGTGACCTGAGAACCAGCAAATGGTTGTTATTCTCTAACAAGACTTGGAAGGAAGCCCAAGTTTTGTCTCAGAAAGTATAGCAGATGATGGAGTTTGGATGTGCTGTCCCCTCCAAAATTCATGTGGAAGTCTTATCCCCAGTGTGGCAGTGTTGGAAACTGATTGAGTCGTGGGGGTAGATCCCTCATGAATGGATTAATGCTCTCCCTGGGGGAGGGGGAATTAAAGAGGAAGATCTCGCTCTATTCGTTCCCATGAAAGCTGATTTTTAAAGGACCTGGCACCTCCTCTCTCTCTCTCTTGCTTCCTCTCTCCATGTGATCTGCTTGTACCTGCCACTTTCCACAATGAGTAGAAGCAGCCAGAGGCCCGTGCCAGATGCAGCTGTCCCAGAATCATGAGCCAAAT
>NW_007735819.1:68271-70789 GCF_000696425.1 Galeopterus variegatus | reverse complement strand
GGGGTAGAACCCTCATAAATGGATCAATACTCTCCCTGGGGGAGGGGGAATTAAAGAGGAAGATCTCGCTCTATTCGTTCCCATGAAAGCTGATTTTTAAAGGACCTGGCACCTCCTCTCTCTCTCTCTTGCTTCCTCTCTCCATGTGATCTGCTTGTACCTGCCACTTTCCACTATGAGTAGAAGCAGCCTGAGGCCCGTGCCAGATGCAGCTGTCCCAGAATCATGAGCCAAATAAACCTCTGTTCTTTATAAATTACCCAGTCTCAGGTAATTCTATTATTGCAGCCCAAAACGGACTAAAACAGAAAATTGGTACCAGATGTGAGGTGTTGCTATACAGATACCTGAAAATGTGGAAGCAGCTTTGGAACCTGGTGTTAGGCAAAGGTTGGAGGAGTTTGAAGGACTCAGAAGAAGAGAAAAAGATGAGGGAAAGTTTGGAATGTCTTAGAGACGTATGTGGTGGGGGGGAGAATGCTGATAGAAATGTGGACAGTAAAGGCCATTCAGATGATGTCTCAGATAGAAATGAGGAACTTATTGAGAACTGGACAATCAGATAGAAATGAGGAACTTATTGAGAATTGGACACAAGATAACCCTTGCTATACCATAGCAAGGAGCTTGGCTGCACTGTGTCCATGCCCTTGGACATGGTGGACAGTGGGACTTAAGAGTTGTGAACCAGAGCATTTGGCCCAATAAATTTCTAAACAGGACAGCATTAAGGAGGCTGCATGGTTACTTCTAACAGCCTACTCTGAGTTATGGTGGCAAAGGCATGATGTAAAACCAGAATTTAAAAGGGAAGCAGAGCATAGAGATTTGGAAAATTTGCAGCCTGGCCATGAGGTCGAGAAGTGGAGAGCAGTAGAAAAATGCAAGGGTGAAGCAGATATACTGTTTGCTAAAGACATTACGTTGGTGGTGAGGCAGCCATATGCTAATAACCAGGACAATGGAAAAAAATGCCCTAAAGGCATTTGAGGCTTAGAAGGACTGAGTTGTCCCAGAGGACAGACCTGGGTTGCAGCTGCCTCCAGGAACCTGCTCCCTGCATCCCAGCTGCTCTGGTGGAGCAGCCCCAAGTATGGTTTGTGCCACAGCCCTGGAGAGTCGAGGCCTGAAACCTTGGTGGTGTCCACCTTGTGTTAAGTCTGCAGGCCAGCAGGACATGAGAGCAGTGGAGGTGTGGCAGCCTCCACCCAGATTTCAGAGGATGTATGGAAAAGCCTGGGGACCCATGCAGAGATCTGCTGCAGGTGCAGAGCCACCACAGAGGCCATCTACTAGAGCAATGCTGAGCAGGAATGTGGGGTCAGAGCCCCCACAGAGCCTACACCAGGGAAATGTCTAGTAGCACAAACACAGCAGGGCTGCCGCCAGGTCCTGAGAGTGCATGGACAGTGGTAATGCACAATGCAGGCCTGGAAAAGCCATAGGCACCAGCACGGCTCACTCAGCTGCACCTGGCAGATCTGTGGACGTGAGGCTGCCTAAGGTTTTGGGGGCCCAGATGCCCCATTGTCCCCAGGATGCAGGACTTGGAATCAAAAAAGATTATTTTGGAGATTTAAGACTTAATGTCTGCCCTGCTGGGTTTTGGACATATTTCAGTCCTGTTTCTCCTTTCTTCTGGCCTATTCCTCCCTTTTGGAATGAGAATGTGTACCCGATGTGTGTTACACCATTGAGTCCTGGCAGTAGATGAATTTGGTTTTGATCTTTACAGGTTCATAGCTGGAAGGACTTTGGCTTTTGGTCTCAGATGAGACTTTGGACTTTTAAATTGGTGCTGCTGCAAGATAAGACTTTTGGGACTGTTGGGATGGAATAATTATATTTTGTGTGTGAGAGGGACATGAGTTTCGGGGGGCCAGGGGAGGAATGATGGAGTTTGGATGTGTTGTCCCCTCCAAAACTCATGTGGAAATCTTATGCCCGATGTGGCAGTGTTGGAAACTGATTGAGTCATGGGGGTGGATCCCTCATGAATGGATTATTTCTCTCCCTGAGGGAGGGGGCATTAATGAGTGAGATCTCGCTCTATTAGTTCTCATGAGAGCTGATTGTTTAAAGGACCCTGGCACCTCCTCTCTCTCTTGCTTCCTCTCTCCATGTGATCTGCTTGTACCTGCCACTTTCCACCATGAGTAGAAGCAGCCTGAGGCCTGTGCCCGATGCAGCTGTCCCAGAATCAGAAGCCAAATAAACCTCTGTTCTTTATAAATTACCCAGTCTCAGGTATTTATGTTATGGCAACACAAAACGGACTAAAACAGCAGAAAAGGCGTACATTTACTTTAAACTAGAGGCTTTCTCTGTGGTTTTCTTATACAGCATTGCCACGGGTTCCATCTATCTGACTAATCCCACATCCTGAGAGCATCCTTGGGTCTGCTAGATCAGAAAGGCCAAGCAGGAAAAGGGCCAGTACTGCTTCCTGACCTGCCTGGATAAGAATCTCTTGCTCTCACTTCTGCTTCATCCCAGAAGCCTTTTAGATAAACGAGTG
>NW_007735819.1:65402-66805 GCF_000696425.1 Galeopterus variegatus | reverse complement strand
TTCAACAAGGTTAATAAAGTTGACTTTCTTAAGTGACCAGTTTAGTGACATTTTGTACATTCACAACATTGTGCAAACACCACCTCTATCCAGTTTCAAAACTTTTTCTTCACTCCCCCTCATAAGAAAACCAGACCCATTAGCAGTTACTCCCCTCTCTTCCAATTTCCCAGCCCCTGGAAACCACCAATCTGCTCTGTCTCTATGGATTCACCTATTGTGGACATTTCCTATAACTGGAATCGTACGTGACCTTTTGTGTCTGGCTGCTGTCACCTAGCATGACGCTTGAGGTTCATCCCCACTGGAGCACAGATCAGTCTTTCATTCCTCTTTCTGGCTGTGTCGTATGTGTATACCACAGTCTGTTTCTCCATCCACCCCCGACGTCTTGTGGGTTGTTTCTGACTTTTGACCATTGTGAATTGTGTTTCTGACTTCTTCAAACACAGAGAAAGAAGAGACGGTGTGCAGGAGGAAATGGTGATCGCTGCCCGTCTGGGGCTGAAGGAGTGAACATGCTCCTGCTCCTCAGGTCTGCCTCCACCTGGACGTGATCTGATAGTGACAGACTCACTCTGTCCTTCCCTGAGGCTGCTGTTTAGTGTGGATGGAGACATCAGCTGGACACATGAGCCAGCTCTGAGTTGGGACACAGGCCTAGCAGCATTTCCACCAGGAATGAGAGGTTCCTCACAAGATCCTCTCACTGATTCCTACAGTAACTCTGCCCTGAGCACTTTGTTCCAGGGGTCAAGTCAGGCCTGGTTGCAACCGTGAATAAGACCCACATGGACCCTGTCCTCCAGGAGCTGTCAGGAAGGAGGGGGAGGGACAACACAACTGAACATTAGCAAAAGAAAAGACTAAGAGGTATATCAGAATAAAGCAGGTGCTGCATGGATGGCTGGGTCATTACATCTGGCTGTGAAAATGCATCACTGAGGTGACATTCAGGCTGAGAGCAGAATGACAAGCAGGAGCCAGCACTGCACAAGTCTGGGAACAGTGTGCCAGGGGGAGAGTCCATTGTGCAGAGATTCCAAGTCAGAAGCACCTTTGCCCAGAGGGGAGGTTACACAGGTGGCCAGTGTGGCTGAGAGGGTTTGGGAGGGGAGGAGGAGAGGGAGGGAGACAGGCAGGGGCAGATTCTGGGGCCTGGTAGAAAGTGTGTGATCTGTTGTTGTGTGAAAACACTACCCCAAAGGTGTCAGCTTACAATAGCAGCCATTGACCATCTCACAGTTTCTGTGGAGCAGGGATCCAGCCCTGCCCAGCTACTGCCTCTGCCCTGGGGTCTCCCAGGTTGCTGGGGCAGTGGTCTCAGCTGAGCCTCAGCTGAGGCAGGACCCACTTGCAAGGTCACTCACATGGTTGCTGGCTGGATTCAGTTTATATGGAGG
>NW_007735819.1:58793-63970 GCF_000696425.1 Galeopterus variegatus | reverse complement strand
ACAGAACTTGGAACCCCAGTAACCAGGCACCCACATTCTAGAGACAGCCCTGCCCAGCTCACTTGGCTGGAGATGCTCAAGAGAGCAAGATGTTCTCCTGCCGTATTCCAACTTCTCAGGGCTGTGGCCTCAGAAAACCTGTAGTGACAGCCTTTTCTGACACAGCAGATGTTGGCTCAGGCCTCACTCCATACGCCTCTGGCCATTTGCCAGGAGGTACTCAAAGGTAATGCATGGCTGCCAAGGCCAGGCCCTGGCTCTGAGTCTACCCAGGCAGCCCCAGACCCTCCTCCTGAGTGTGGGAGAATGGGGACATGGGGAAGGCCCATGTTGGGCAGGAGCAGGTGGNGTCAACCTGGTGACCTGTCATGCTCACAGCCAGGTATCGGCTGGCAGGGTGGGAAGGGAGTAGGGGGCAGCTCTCATCTGTCCCATGTTAATCCTGGGCCTCAGGCTGTTGCCTCCTTTCCTCCCAGGGTGGAAGCTGTGACATGAGGGTCTGTGTGGTCTGGGGATCAGGAGGTTATGTGGGGTAGAAACAGGCTGACAATGGACAGGCAGGGTCTGAGGCTTCCTGCCCGGCTGCCGGCCACTGTCTTTACAGATATGGGACACTGACCAGGCACTGGTCAAGGGGGTCCTCTAGTTCATCACCCTCCAAGAGGAGCAGGGACTGCACTCTACATAGAGGGGCTGGTGCTGGCTTGGGGTGAATGTGGGTGCAGAGGAGACATCACACCTGGTACCCCAAGACCAGAGGGGCCCTGGCTCCCAGGTGCCACCCATACCACCTTATTTCCAAGCATATGCTGATGGAGGAGCCCAGTGCTTCCCCAAAATATGTGGTGCTGACCTCCTCCCCCAACCCCACCGTCACTGCCCAGCCCTGTCTTGGCCAGGTAAAGAGTCCACATACTTGCAGAAGTACCAGAAAACGGTTTTCTGCTATGTCACTGCACTTTAGGCTGAGATGATGTGTGCGTCCTGCTCTTCCACCTTGAGTTTAACCCCCGCATCCAGGTGTCCATGTAGCAGGTGTCCTGACTGTTCTTCCACAGCTTCTCAAAGTCACACATCATCATGGTTACTAGGGCTGTGCTCACCCAGAAAGGACAGGCGCTCAGGCTATTCTGAAGTTTCCCCATTTTCTGTCACAGGGAACACATCCCTTTTGTCCCTGTAGGTTGGTAGCTGGGGCCTCACTGGGCTGCACAACATTCCAGAAGGGAGGCCGGTTACCCCAGCAATTCAGCCTTTCACTGCTGTGGGACCTTGATGTGATTCCATCCTGTGGCCACTTTAACAGCGCTGCAGGGAATATCCTATGGGAGCTAATACACTGACCCTGCCCACCCCAGGATAAGTCTCTGTTTACTCATCTCTAGAATGGGATCTTTTGCCAGGAATAACTGAGATAAGCCTCCTGCTACACAAAGGTAACATCTTTATTCAGCTAACAAACTGACCTCCAGATACTGTTTTTCCTTATTGCTTTCTGAAATTGTTTCTTTCTGAAGTGTACTTGGATACTGACGGCCATTCTGCACAGGCACTACACCCCCAGCACTGCCACTGAGGGCTTGGAGTTTGGTCTCAGCTCCAGCCCCAACCCTTCTGGTGGCTCACGGATTGTCCACCAGCTGTACATGCCTCCTGTGTTTCATTCCAGGGTAAAAATGAGACGGCCATGAAGAAGGATCAGATGGTATAGGGTATGCTGTAGAAGAAGGTGGCACACCTGGTGCAGCTTCCTGTGCTGTGACCCTCCTACGTCCCCGCCTTCCCATGTATCTACTGGGCCTCCGCCTCCACCCCACAGGTGCCGGATGTGCTGTTCAAAAGTTGAGCACCAGCCCCTTCAAAGCACAGTGTGACTCGGCCACCTACCAGCTGTGAGTTTTGGGACTGTCACTGCACTTCTCTGAGCCTCAGTTGTCTAGTGTGTACAGTGACAGAGAGGAAGGAACAACCTCATAGGGTTATTGAACAGACTAAAACAATTCCTCCTTGGAAAGTTCTACCCAAGGCCTGGCCCTATGGCTGCATCTGCTGGAGGGGCTGAGGCTGTTCTCATAGCATTTTCTTCTCCATGAGAAGGCCTTTGCCTCATCCCTCCCTGACCCCATAGTTTGGGATGAACTGTTTTCTTATTTGTGAACAAGACTGAGACTCCATCTGCAAAGCTCTAGGTAAAACCAGGGCAGGGATTTCTGAGAATGGGCAGAGAGACCCCAGGCCCACTCACATGTCTTAAAAGGAGATTGGTTGGGATTCAGTCAGTCAATGAATATACATGAAACCACACTGTGTGCAGACACCTCTCTGTACTAACCATAATGCAATGAACAGAGCAGACAGCAATCTCTGCACTCCTGAGTTTCCATTCTAGTTGGGGAGTCAGTCACACTAGACACCAGAGGTGGGTAGAGCCCATAGTTCAGTAGATGTGACACCTCATAGCCTCCTTTACATACAGATGCATCCTCCCTTACACTGATGGGGACAGAGGACCATACAAGCAACTGAAAACATGAGTGGGATTTGGGTCAAGATGGTGGGGCTGCTGTCGCCACTGAACTGTGTGGGGAGTGGGGGCCTGTGGATAGAGAGGGGCCGGCAGAACCCAGGATCCCACACATCTTGTGGTTCCTGCTATAGGGCTGAGGTCTGGGGGCTTCCCCTGCAGGGGGAACAGAGTCAAAGAGATCTGGGGACGGGACCACGGGCACCAGAAGGGAGGTAGGGGAGACTGGAGGACAGAGTCAGGCTGAGAGGACCCACCCAACCCTCCCATTCCCGCCCTGCTCACACCCCAGACCCCCATCCTGGGACCCAGATCAGGAGGTGTGGAGAGCACCCTGCTCCACCTGTGGCTGGAACCTCTACGGTGATGCTCAGCTGTGCTCAGGGGACTCAGTGAGTGCTCAGGTCCCTTCCTCCCCTTCAGGAGATTAGTGTCAGCAGGAAGAGCAGCCCCACAGGCAGCACCCAACAATCAGGCAGCACGTTGGTGCATGAGGTAACAAGTGAGGTTTTACAAGGCTGTGGAAAGGGTGGGCAAGAGGACAGGCTACCTCAGTGCCCTCATTCATCAGACACTTCTGGAGCCCCTACTGCGTGCCAGCGAGTGCAATGAACAGAGCAGACACCACTCTCCCTGCCCTCATGAGGTGACATTCCAGTGGGGAGGGGGCCAGGGACACAGAGAAACGAGTAGGGAGGGTGTCCTTGAAGAGGGACAGGGTCACAGCATTGATCGAGGGCTCCCTCCTATGGAGGATTTGCCAGCATCTTGGTGACCAGGCCTGCCTGGGCCATGACAGCCAGAATGGGGGTGGGCATGGGTGGGGCTGGCCTGTGGATGGTCAGCGACAGGCACAGGAGCTCTGCACCCCCATGGGAGCCCTGGGAGGGCCCTGTGTAAAGAAAGGCCAGGCCTCTGACTCTGCTGCACCCTAACTCCCCCAGAGCCATGTCCTCCATCCTGGGCTGGAGCAGCAACCACAGGACTTCAGTCTCCAGAATTTCCCTATCTTGAGGTGCTCCTGGCCTACCTGCAGCTCAGCCTGCCTGGCTGGGACCTAGAGCACCAGACCTTTCTTCTCCTGGCCCATCTGAAGCCTCTGAAGCCTAGTGAGGCAGTCTGAGGGTGAGGGGGTCTGGGGTTGGGTGCATGTGAGCTCATGGAGAGGGGTCAGTACTGGGCCACACTGAGCAGAGCTGCCAGAAGCTGAGGTGGAGCCATGGGCAATGAAAACCACAGACCAATCATGGGGTGAACTGCAGTCTGAGAAGACTTCCTGGAGTTGGGTTCTTCCACTAGGGCTTTTCAGAAAGGCACTTGGAAGTTTCTCTGTTGAAAGGAGCAGGGACAGTCAGTCATGTAAGGGATCCTATCTCCTCCTGCAGCTCCAGGTCCATTTCCACTGCAAGATCAGAATCCAGCTCAAGAGCTTGTCCTAGCTCCAGCTCCATCACCAGCTTTAGCTCCAGAACCAGAGCAGGCTCAAACAAGAGCTGTAGAAAAATTGACAGAGCCACAACCAGAAAAAGCACCACTGCAGCACCAGCTCCAGAGCTCCCACAACTCCATCCACAGCTCCAGCTCTACTGCCTCTGGCAATCCCTGCACAATCACTAGCAGTTGTTGTCATGCTACACCAGGCTCCAGAACCAGCTCCAGTTCCAGAGCTAGAGCCAGCATCAGCTCAAAATCTGGACTCAACAACAGAAGGAGTTCTGGGAGCATCTGCAGTGGCAGAAGCACCTTCTCCAGGAAATGCAGAGCCAGAGCTCCCAGCAGCACCACAGCTGGTAACAGCTCCTGACCCACTAATATAGGAGGTGCTCAGTTTCCCTGGGTTCAGGTTACGGGACATGACTCTGGGTAACAAGCCACTCCCCAAGGTCTCAGGCCCCCTCCTTTTGGCTCTCCCCTGGAGGAAAGTTACTGTTGCCAGTTAGACCTATTTTCAGCACCAACACAGGGAAAATGAGACCACAAATTTGGCTTATGCAAATCCAGTGACTGAGCATGCTCAATAGAGCACAGTGCATGTGATAGGGTCTGGCCAATGAACATGCTCCAGGAAGAGACAGACTGAGCATGTGCAAGACTAAATGTTACATAACTGGGAGCCACCCCTTTAATTGAGTATTCATTAGATACAGAAACTATAAAAGTCAAATCCCAGCCAAAGGTGGGGTCGTTGCTCACTCTCCTGGAGGCAGCCTGCACTCACTGGCTGAGGTGTGTATACTTGACTTTGTATCAAACTTACCTTCAGTAAACAGCTGCTCACTCTTGAGCCAGCCTGCACTTTGTACTGAACTTTAAGTATTTTTCTTGCTTTTGTGTTAGACTTAATGTTTGTACTGAACTTGTTTTTGTGTTAAACTTGGTGTGGGCCCTGCTCAGTCTCTGGAGCATGCTGCACTCTCTCCATGGAACCTGTATTTCTTATCTGTTATATTAAACTTGTTCTCACTTTCTACTGTGACTCTGCCCTTGAATTCTTTCCTGTGGCAGAGTCAAGAACCTGGTAAGAGGACTGGGTGGGTTGAGGCCGACCATTAGGCCCCCCAGACCCTACCTCCAACACCGTAAGTGCTGCACCAGGAGAGCACCCTCCAGTGGCCAGGGTCTTGTCAATGCAGCCATGTGCTCAGTGCTTGGC
>NW_007735819.1:53252-56682 GCF_000696425.1 Galeopterus variegatus | reverse complement strand
ACACTCCACCCCTTCAGGGTCCCTCACCATACAATCTACATGTTCAGAATCTTCTAGTGAGAATGGCTGATGCTTGCATCCATATAACCACCGTACCTATTGTGTGTTCAATGCACCTTGAGTCTTGTCCCCGTAATTCTATCCTTTCAACTATTATTCACAAAACACCACCCATACACATGTCCAGTTAGTAGTCATCATTGGGGTGATTTTCCACAGGAATCCTGCAGCCACACTGGTAGGAAATTTGGTGCATATTCAGCAAGAGACACATTAGCCACACGAATGTACGTATGTGTCCAGTCAACTCTGGGCCTGTGGCCACAATACTATGAGCTGGAAAACAAAGCGATTGGCACCAATAGAGGGAGTTTTCATCCCTCTGGCAGAACACATGCCAGCTTACAATCCTGGAAAGAATGGTTGCAGGAACAGGTGCTGCAGCTTTATGCAACAGAGCTTCCACTGGAGAGGGCCCGCCCTTGTGGTGTCTCTCATTTAAGATCCTGACTGTCGGCCATGACCACTGTGTCCACCCCTTCAAGGATGGGGTTCGGCAGATAGCCTTAGTCCCTTTTTCAGAAGACCATTGTACTATTCAATCATTCCCATTGCCTGAGGATGATATGGCACATGTAATTTCCACCAAATAGACAACTGTGAAGCCCACTTCTGTACGTGATGTCCAGTAAAGTGGGTTCCACTATCACCGTCTATGACCAGTGGCTGACCCATACATGGCTATTCAACACCTTAATACTGCTTACCTGGTCTGGAGTCTTACTAGACCATGCAAACAAGACCAATAGCTGTATCAACAGCTGTGAAGATATACCTGTAGTTCTATGACTTTGGCAGTGATCCCACAAGATCCACCTACCACCATGTTAGGAGCATCCTCCTCTTGGGTTTTCTGCCTATCTGCATGCAGCACCCAGTGAGCCATCAAGGGTACATCTGCCCATCAGGGGCATTCTTTCTTGGATTTATGCAACACCTGGCGGGCCATTGACCACACAGTCTTGCAGCCAGCATGCTGCATTCTCCAATGTAGCCACCCAGCCACATCAGCTGCTGGAGCTCTCTCCAGCCACCTTACCTGAGTCAGTGCAGCAGCTTCATCATTGCCCAGACTGGCTAAGGGGGAATGTCCTATGACATGGAAAAGACTTACTTCCTTTCCATGTCCTAATACCCATAACTCTTGCCACATGGCTTGTTCCCACAGGGATTGATGACCTACCATTCACTGCTGATATTTCCAAGTACATATCCAAAGGTTAAGACCCTTATATACTGCTCACTCATATTGTTTCAAATGACCTAGCAGTGTTGGAGCCGCCTTGGTTAAAAGACATCACCTATGTAATGAAACATTGTAACCATGCTGGGCCTAGTCCACCTGGCTAGGTCTCCAGCCACTAAACCATTACAGATGTTTGGGCTATGCAGGCAGCCTTGGGGAAACAGTTGAAAAGTCCATTGCCTTCCTTCCCAGGTGAAGAATAGAGTAAAAAGCATTTGCAAGGTCCAGTACATAATGATAAATTCGTAGCTGAGTTGTCAGCTGATCCATCAAGTCATGAACTGAAGGCATAGCTGCATGCAAAGGAGGCACTACTTTGTTCAGTTCTTGATAGTCCACAGTCATCCTCCAGGTATCATCTGGCTTTTTTCACTGGCTATACCAGGGCATTAAAGGGGTTGTGTGCGGGACAAATGATGCTGACCTATTCTAACTCCAACGTAGTGGCACCTATCTCTGCATGTCCTCCCTGCAGGCAATACTGTTTCACATTGACCGCATGCCTTGGCGTGAGTAAGACCTGTGGATCATGCTGGAAATGTCCCTGCAGAACAGGCTTTACTGTCCATATCTGCAGCCAGAATTCACCAACCATTGTTTGCAGGTGTAACCCATAAGCACATCTATATCCAAGATGTATTCAGATACATGAGGGGGCAATCGTTCAATGCTCAGCAGCAAAAACACAGCTTTGACTAATAGTCTGTGCTCCACAACCATCAACATTCATTGTGGCCCCTGGAAACTTATCTGGGTTTCCATGTATCAGGCTACATTCTGCGCTGGTGTCCACCAACGCTAACACACACTGTACATTGGTCTCAGACCAATGTATTACCAGTTCAACATGAGGCTTCTGGTCCTCATCTGCCCCCAAAAGTTGAGCACCGCAGCCTGGCCCCTAGCCAAAAAGGAAAAATCCATCTGCCTCCACGGCAGTAGCCATAAAATGTTTCAAATACACTGGGTGTACCTTGCCACTTGTTTTCTGACATTTAGTGAAATGCTGTTTGGGGCACAATTGTTGCGACAAGGCAAACAAGACTGCATTTGGTTGCCAGTCAATTTTTTCCCTATCAATTCCTGCCATAAGCAAGTCAAACCACATCTTCATACAGCTTGTCTTGCTCAGTCCCTTCAGGGTAAAATCTGAGCATTTCTTGGGGGTTTAGTCTTCACCACCTTTCAGACCCCGTTTGCTTGTCTCCTTCCCTCTGCTTCACCCAGACTGGCCATCACAGTCATCACTCCATGTATAGGACCAACATATGGGGCCAGTATGGCCACCAGTGGCCCAAAGGACATTGATGGAGCATTCTGTAGCACTATGTCTCTCATGCTGCCCATGAAGTGTTCATCGTCCAGGCCATGGGTTAGACATGGACTGTTGCATCCCCAGCTCCTGAATTATTTGAACCAGCTCGGCATACATTTGCCATCTACTCACAGTTTCAGGCAGTTCTCTAGTGTTTGTCTACACAGTCTGGACAGATGCATTCACCCATTCCATCAAGGAGTGGTTATCTTGTCCTGGTGTGTATCTGTGGCTGTTCTGTAACCACTGCCACAGGGATGGATGCATGGTTATGGAAGCCAATTCTTCCACCTCCTCACCAGAGCACATCACGCCATCCACCCCTAGGTCCCACAGCTGCAAAAGATAAGCAGCTAGGGTTTTACCTAGAGATTTCTGCTGCAAATCTCAAAGGCGTGCTGCTTCATGGAGTTCCTAGTCCATGTTGATTCGTAGTACAGTGAGCAGCAGCCAGACTGAAAGGGCGCACGAGAGACCCGGGCTGACAGTTCACTAGAGAAGTTCCACTTTATTCAAGGACTGCGAGTATATTTATAGGGAGCTACATTCCGGGTTTGGATAGGGGGTGGATGGGCACTACGTATATTTATAGGGAGCTGCGTTCCAGGTTTGGATAGGGGGTGGCTGGGCGTAGCTGATTGGACGGGGCTGGGCAGGAAGTGAGCCCTGACCTGTGACTGGTTGGGGTTTTGGCACTGGTGGGCTTTTACTGCGGAGAAGAACCCGGAAGGGCGCCATATTGCCAGGGAGTGCCTTCCCCCTCCCCCTCCTCTTGAGTTCTCATGGTTGTCCTTCCATCCCCCCCTTTT
>NW_007735819.1:49270-52357 GCF_000696425.1 Galeopterus variegatus | reverse complement strand
TCCTCTGTTGTGGGAATGGGTCGTTGTAATCTTCAAGCTACTTCCTGCTGGATGGGAGCGTAGTGGGGGAAGAGGAATTGGGAGAAGATTGGGGATTTTGTAACAGGACCCAAAAGAGGGTAGAGAATAAGATAATTTCGAAGGGGGAGAACTCTAGAAAGGTTCCCTGAAGCCACAGGTCGGTGATTTGTTGAGTCCAGTGTGTGTAGAAGGCTGTAGGGGAGAGCATCCAGGCGTCTGTGGCCAAAGCTTCCAGGAACAAGGACCATCGATGAGGCAGGTCCATTTTAACAGCGGGTTAGCTGATCTGGTGAAGAGCGGGCAGGATCCTCGGTGGCCAGGAGCTGGTAGTTCCTAAGTAAAAGCTGGTTGAAAGTCTGGTTAGAGATTCTGTCCACTTGAGACTGGATGAACTTTATGATGTAAGGCAAAAAAAGACAGGCTATGAGTATTATGGTTACAGGCCCTAATATTGGCAATACCCACGCAAGAAGTGAGCCTTGGAAAAAAGACGAGAAAGGATCAGGGTGGTTGGCTCTGAGGTCTGAGGCTAGGTTGGTGAGTTTGACAATATTGGTTTTTACTAGCCCCAATTTATTGATATAGTTGCAACATTCTTCCCGGAGGAAGATGCAAGTGCCGCCCTTTTCTGCCGTGAGGAGGTCTAGTGCTCGGCAGTTTTGTAAGGTAACTTTAGCTAGGGAGCTGATTTGTCTTTGTAAGGCAGATAGAGATTCAGCTGTGGAGGCGAGGGCCTTTTGTAGTCTGTTATTAACGTCTTTTACTGCCCATAGAGTATGTCCCAAGGCCCCGCCCGACAGGCCGGTTGTACCAATTGATGTTGTTAAGGATATTCCCGCTAGGAATGGGAGAAAGGCGGCTCGACGCTGTCTTGGGGGTGGATGGAAAAGGTGGAAAAGCTCTGTGCGGGAATAGAAGGTTAGTTGGGGAACAATAGTGACTAGGTAGCAAGGGATGGAGGTATTAGAAAAGATAAAAGTGGAAAGGGTTCCATTGCACCAAAAAAGGTGCCCAGTGGGGACGTTGTGTGGCTTGTGATGGTGGAATTTTTAGTGCAATGGAATGAGGAATGGGGTGAGGGGGTGAATGATCCCAGAAAACAGTGATAGGACACTAGAGTGTGGATGGGGGTGTTATCAGGGTCCCATAGAGGAACATCAGGAAGGCTGAGGGGTGTAGAGGAAGAGTTGGAAGGGAGCGAGGTAATGTTTACAGGGACAGCAGCCAGAAGTGGGCGTAGCAAAGATGTACAAAGGAAGCAATTGTTAGGAGGGGTGAAGTTGAAGAAAGTCTGGTTAAGGAAGAGAACAGTTTCAGAAATAATTTGTTGCCAAGTGTAGATGGGAGAGGGCTGGTTGGTGGCGTTTATCCCTGAGGAAAGTGTTTTTTCTTCCTGAGAAATGTGAGTATGTATAGCAGATAAGTAAACGTGATTTTTTTTTATGAGGACATATGTGTGGGAGATTTTCTGTAAGAGAGTTTTATCGGCTGGGGTTAGAGGAAAAAAGGTTTGGAGGAAGAGCGTTAAACTTCAAGGGTTTGAGTGGAAATGATGGAGAAGGTGGAAAAGAGAAGATTTATCATCTGGTGTTGGAGCGGGGTTGTCTGAAGTACCTGGCATGAGGGGGAAGAGCGTGACGTATGGAGTGAGAGGACTTGCAGCAGCAGTCATTCAGGCTGCCTGGTCTGCTTTAGTATTTCCCTGTGTTATGGGTGAGTTGTCCTTTTAATGTGCTTTGCAATGGGAGACTCCTAACTGCTTGGGTAGCCGAGAGGCTTTAAGGAGCTTGTCTATTAAGGCAGAATTGGTTATAGCATTGCCTTTGGTGTTGAGCAATCTTCTTTCTTTCAAAATTGCTGCATGGGATATAAGTATGTGGAAAATGTATTTGGAATCTGTGTATAGGGTAAGGGATTTTCCTTCTGCCAGTATACAGGCCCGAGTGGCCGCAATGAGTTTAGCTTGTTGGTTAGTGGTACCAGATGGCAATGGCTGAGCTTCTATAATTGAGTTTAAAGAAACCACGGCATAGCCTGCACAATGTTCAAACCCACTCCTGAACGAGGACCCATCCGTGAACCAGGTGTAATCAGCCTCAGGCAGAGGGCCCTCGGAAATGGAGGAGTAACAGGGAATGAAATTTTGGAGGGCTTCTAAACAGTTATGAATTGGAGTGTCAGGCGGATAGGGAATAGGGGGAAGGGTAGCAGGATTTAGAGGCGAGCACGGGAGAAAGGTAATATCAGGATTTTCTAGGAAGGAGGACAGCAAGCCTAAAAGCCTAGATGGGGGAAGGGAGTGTAGAGCTTTGTAGGTGAGGAGGTCTTTTAGATGGTGAGGTGAGAGTATGGTTAAGGGTGTACCAAATGTTAATTTATAAGCCTCTTTTTGTAGTAGATGTCCAGCAGCCAGGGCATGAAGGCAGGGAGCCCAGCCCTGGACATTAAGATTTAGTTGTTTGGACAAGTATGTTACTGGGGCGAAGGAGGGGCCATATGTTTGTCCTAACACACCCAGGGCTTGTCCGTCCCTTTCATGTATGTAAAGGGAGAAGGGTTTAGTGAGGTCAGGCAGGTGTAAAGCAGGGGCCACGACTAGAGCCTGGTGGAGTTTTTGGGATGGCTTATCTGGTGAAGATGATAGGGGGTGTAGGAGATGGGGGAAATATGGAAATGGAGACATGTAGCCGAGTGAGAATGTCTTGACCCAATAAGGGAATTGGCATTGAGGCATGACCAGAAATGAGTGGGAAAAAGGAGAAGGAACGCCTTCAATATGGCAAGTTAGTGGAGGCGTTCTGCGGGGGTATATATGTTTTTTTTTCTACCCTGACTATAGGAGAAATGTTAAGTGTGGTTGGGCCCTGAAACTCCTTTAAGACTGAGAAAGTGGCTCCTGTGTCCAGGAGGAAGGAGGCGAGTTGGCCATCCACAACAATAGTTACCCTGGGCTCGCTTCTCTTGATGGTCGTGGTTGAGAAGGACCCAGGGCCCCGTCAGTCTTCTTCCTCTTCAGCCAGTCCCACCAGAGGTGTTTGAGGTGCCCGGGATGGCTGGGGCCCGTTA
>NW_007735819.1:44892-48532 GCF_000696425.1 Galeopterus variegatus | reverse complement strand
GCGCTTAAAGGCTGAGTAATCATTTTGGCCAGCATTTGGAGGTTGGCCAGATCAGCCTTTTGTTTGCACTGTTCCTTTTCCAGTTCTCATTCCTCCTCCCTATTATGAAAGACCTTGAAGGCCACTGATAAAATTTCAGTCTGGGGAGTAGTAGGGCCCTGTTCTAGTTTTTTTAGCTTAGCCTTGATGTTGGGGTAGGACTGAGCCAAAAAGTATGTCATAAGGACGTGGCTTCCCTCTTCTGAAGAGGGATCTAGATTGGTATATTGTTGGAGAGCCTGAGTTAGTCAGTTAAGGAACTCAGATGGAGTTTTTTCCTTTTTTTGGAGAACATCTTGGACCCTTTGGAAATTAACAACTTTGTGGGCAGCCTTTTTGAGACCAGCCAGGAGGCAGGAACTAAAGTGGTCTCTGGCCTGAATTTCCTGTGGTGTATTGTAATCCCAATGTGGATCGTGGTCGGGGACTGCCTGGGGGCCAATGGGGAGGGCAGGGTTTGTGCGGTGGAGCTGCTTGTGGGGGTTGAGGGACAGGAAATGGTGGTGAGGTGGGGCTGGAAGAAACAGGGGAGGAGGAGGCAGGAGGGAGAACAGGCTGACTAGGTGAAGCAGAAGATGGCAGTGAAGTTAACTGAGGGGGTTGGGGAGCAGAGGGAGTTACAGGAGGAGGAGACCTGTACAGAGGAGGGTTCGTCCGCAGGGTCAAAATTATCAGAAGTAAGGGGTAGTGAAGGTGGTGAGGATGGAGGGGGTTTGGAAGCAAGGAGAACCTGGGAAGGAGAACAGGTGAGACAGAGAGAGGGATTTTGGGCAAGCAGGCGGAAAGCCTCAACATATGGAATCTATTTCCACTTTCTCAGGTGCTGGCAGTTGTTAAAAAGGTCCCCGAGAATGTCGGGATCGAGTGTGCCCTCAGGGGGCCACTTATTTTGGTTATCTAGGGGATAATAAGGCCAATCTTTTGTGCAAAATTTAGTGAGGAGTTTGGGTTTAATGTCAGGCTTGAGGGATAAAGTGGTGAGGTTATTTAAGAGACATTGTAAGGGTGAATCGCCCCAGAGGGAGGAGGCGGAAGCTCCCATTCTGAAAAGGATTAGAGAGAGAGAGAGAGAGAAGGTTTGAAAGGAGGATTGAAACGAGCCCTTCGGCTGGATGAGAATGACGGGACTCAGAGGGCGTCCCCAATGAGTCATGCCATTCCCAGGGGATGGGTTCAAGGATGAACCCAGGAAGGAAGGGGGTGTAGGTCGTCACCCAGACCCTCACTTCCCTGAGGCGACTGTGCCTGGAGCCGGAAGGGACCTAGTGCTAGGGTTTTTTGGCGAACAATGGAGGTCCAGGAACTGGAAGGAGGAAGGTTGGAGAGGAGTGAGAGAGAGAGAGAGAGAGAGAGGAATGGGGGCTCAGCCTCTGGAGCTGGGGGAATGTGATTAGGGTGAAGGTTTGAATAATCTACAAGCCCAACAAAAAGAAAAGGGGCTTACTTAACAGATGAGCCAGTGGTGGATGAAGGATGCCAGCACCGGAGAAAATGGACGAGGGCGGACCGTCAGTCCCGGGGCGGTCACGGAGGAGTCCGAGGAAGTCCGAGGAAGGAATCCCCTGGCATGGGGTGAACTTCTTCCCGGGTTTCAGCACCAATGAAATGGCGCACACGAGACCCGGGCTGACAGTTCACCAGAGAAGTTCCACTTTATTCCGCATGCGCCCTTTCACAGACCCTGGCCAACAGGATACCACACACTCATGGGCAGCCACATTTCCTCCTCCACCCAAGGGCCTAATGGCTCCCTTGCCTGCTCAGAATCCTGCCGACTATGCCAATTGTCAGGCCGGATCACAGACCTCTCTGCCCCATCCTGTGCAGGAGTTGAAAGAAAAAACGAGCAGCCCTGGCAAAGTGGACATTCTTTATTTATAGATGCAAGTTCTGCCAACCAGCAGTTCAGAGCCACTGCCTTCCATACTGAGAAATGCACACAATAGTGGCAATGAGCCAAGGGATACACGCAGGTGCATGCACACTAACTCTACTTTTATGTAACTTGTTTACAAAGGATGTGCGGAATCATACCCAGCCGGATATGATATGAGGGGGCCTGACCAAACCAACTCCACTTTTCTCACATGTGTTAAGCTTGGTCCTAGGACACTAGGACCCAAGAAAGCCACCCGATCCAGGACAGAACCGATCACTCTCAGTGCATCTCAAATTGTGCTACTGTGCATCAGGCTCCTGGGATAGATAATGAAGAACAACAGATTAGGCTACCTGCTCTGATGAAACCAGGATTTTATTTCAGTACCCCCTCTCTAGACTTTGTATATCTTTTCCTCACTTAATCATGGCTGATTGCTGTGAGTTTTCTTCCTTTTCTCATGCATTCTGTGTGTAAAACTTCTGTAAATCTAGCTATTTTTCCTTTGGTAAGGAGCCCACCTGTGGGTGCTAACTGCCTGTGGTAGGCCCAACCTTGTGGTTGGGACTGTGGAGACTCCAGCCATCTTGTTTTCTTCCCACGGTCCTTCTCTCTCTCTGACTCCTCCCCCTGTAGTCATCTTGCCTTAGCCCTTCACCATCGTGCCTTTTTCCCATACTCCTCCTCTCCCCCAGCCTCCACCCACACCACCATCTTGGCTTAAGGGTTTTTCCCTGCAGAAAATAATTGGCCCAGCACACAGTCTTACAGGCGAGGGAGAGAAAAAGGGAGCCAGTCTCTGGATTTGTTTACAAACTGTAGGGCTCACTTTAGCAACACTGTGTCTATTGGTGCACAGAATTCTGTAAGTGTTAAAGCAGAAGCCTACTGGGGGTAAAAAGACTTTTTGAAAATCAGACTGATATTAGAAATGTTATCAGAACTATCATCATACATGGAGTCAAACAGGAGTATATTTGTCTCTGATAGGAGGTATTAAGGGTAAAGTAGTGAACCCAGCCAAAAACAGAAAGATCATTCTGTATCTAATTCTTAAGCAATAAGGCTGATTTGGTACTGTTGCTAAAAGAAAAACAAGTTTATAGGAAAAGAGGAGATAAGAAAAAGCTATGGATAGGAAGATGTAATTATAGTTAGAAAGGTGAAAAAAAGAGAGAATACTTTTGTGTGGGAAAGCATCTTGAGTAATACATTTTTTTCCTGAAATAGAATGGCTGGATTGTTCCAGAATGGAAAAAAGAGAAGAATGGGGATAAAAAGGAAACATTTAAGCATGCCATGGAAGGTCTGATTAAGTTGTAATAATGGTTTGCAAAGGTGAAAGTTGATGCAAAGATTGGAAGGTTTATTGAGATTATGATACTCAACTAAATGTCTAACCAAGCAAACAAAGAGCAAAGAGGAGCAGTGGGGTCCAGTTTATCCTAGTCCTAATCAGCGGGGCCAACCTATTCCATTAACAGTAATTGATAAAAGCAGTGCTCCCCACTGTTTTCAGCATAAAGAAGAAAAGTATCAACTAGATTTAAATCAGAAAAACAAAGCATAGCCAGGAGCCCTCCAGGGTGCACCTATACAGATGTGGATACAATCCAGCCAAACAGAAGAGGGCTCAGAAAATCAGAGAAAGCTAAAGAGAGTAAAGCATTGCCTTGTCAGAATTTAGGCCAGGGACTGCAGGAGAGCGATCTACCAGCAGCA
>NW_007735819.1:43910-44456 GCF_000696425.1 Galeopterus variegatus | reverse complement strand
GTCAGGGCAGCCCATGGGGTAATCATTTGCCCTGAGGGGTCTCATGACTGAGGAGTGGAAACGTAACAAAATGTCCTCTGCAGGGAAGATGGAGTCAGTTTGGTTCACCGGCCTAGCATAACTCTCTTTCATTGTGATCCTATTTAAGAAGACATTTCAAACCTGTGTTGTTTCACAACTTCCCAAAACCAAATTATAAAAATTTGGTCTTTTTGACTAGAACTAATTTTGAGATATTCCAAGGGCCCTGGAACTTCTCAAAGGATATATACAAATGTAAACCAATTGGCTTATCTGTTGAGTTAAACTATATGGGAAGTATTGTCAAAACAAGAAATGATGTTTGACCTTTGTGTGATACTGAGATGGTATTAATGTGTGCTCCAAAATTGTATAAGTTTCCTGGGAAACTGTTGTGTCTAGACATAAATGCTATCAGTCATAATTTTGGTAATTTGAAATTGTATGTCACACAAATAACCAAATTTTTTTTTTCCTTTTTTTTTTTTTTTTTTTTTTTTTTTTTTTTTTTTTTTTTTTTTTTTT
>NW_007735819.1:39434-42910 GCF_000696425.1 Galeopterus variegatus | reverse complement strand
CGGCGTTGCACCCACACCACGCTCAGCCAGTGAGCGGGAACCGGTCTCCACATGGGATCCGAACCCTCGGCGGGAGTGCCGGCACGCTCCCAAGCGGCGCACTCTGCAGTGCGCCACCAGGCCGGCCCAAATTTTATCATGGTCATTTTTAGTCTTGTCCACTGTCTGTGAAAGTGAAAATTTTTCAGAACTCTAATAAGAAACTTATGGGCTTATGAAACTGCTATCTAAGATCAAGCAAAACAAATATTGATTGGGTGAAGTTGGGTAACTAATAAACATAATGTTTTGTAACTTTCATTGTTGGTCCTTAATGTAAATGTCTTGTTTTCCAAAGTCAAGGAAACTTTCTCTCTTAAGCTATCTAAAATTCACAGAAATTTGGAAATACACAATTTATGAACAGAGATGGAAACATTTGCTTTTCTCCTTATTTGATTCCTCCAAAATTTGAAAACTTCTTCTGAGTATCTTTATGATTTTTATGACATTATGGTTGTTTGCGTAAGATCAATAAAAATATGCCTTCTCTTTATGACAGGATACCATTGGAAACATTGGATAAAAAATAGCACTTCTTTCTAAGTTCCTGACCCCACTGCATGTTACCCTTATTGGTCCTAATTGCTATTTCATCTTCCCCCCAATATGGGATCAGTATATCTGGGAATGAGCCTTCCCGGCACATAGAAGGGTCAGTATAAAGAAAAGTAAGACCTGTTCAATCAGAAAATTGATCATTGATGCTTTCATGAGGAATGATTTAATCAGAAAGGGGGAAATGATGTCTTCTTTACAGAAGCAGTTCTCTAAAAGCATTCACAGCTGGGGGATGGGGGGTGGGTGGGTCATGACATGGATCAGACATCCAGTTCCTAAGCAAAAGACTGGTGTAAGTTCTTAGAATTATCAATGTATCAATTAGTGTATAGCTTGTTAATTCTAAATAAGCCACCTGTTGTCAATCAACTTTAAGACAACAGATAAACAAATGTTCTTGTTCCCAACCACTCCAGCCAGGTACCAAAAACTGTGTCCTCCATCATGTCAAATAGTCTCATTACAAATTAACCCTCTCATCGCCCTGACATTCTAGGTGACCCACTATTAGGAGCCATTTCATGGCAATCCCAGCTTCTATTCATCCTACTTCCTGACAAGTAGTTCAGGCCAAATCTCTGAAGGGGGCATTAGCTCTCCTGCTAAGTTTGTTGTGGTATCACCAACTAGAGATCACTAGCCAAAGGAGGAGCTGGCATTAGAATTATCCAAGGAAGTTCAGTGGGCCAACACTGCTAGCATGGGTGGCTTGGGGACATCATATCCATCTTCCCACATTTTCTGATTCCTTGAGATCAGCGTTGGCATGGGCTATGGCCAAATTCCCTTCCCCAAAGGTGCTGTTCTCAATGACAGGTGGCACCTGGTACTGACTCTTATGCAGTGCTTCATATGTACAGCTATCAATCCACTGGTCACAACCACATGCTTGTGAACTCTGGGTTGTCTCCAAAAGCCATTTGAAGGCTAGAGGAACGAACCATAAGTTCTGTGCCTCCCTCATTTTCACACTGCTCCCCAGGTGGCAGTTTTCGCACAGGAAGGGATCTGGCAGCCAAAGAATAAGTGGCTTTGGCAAATGAGGAAGGTGTGATTTTGGGGTGCTCATACTCTGGATCTGCAAATGGGCTGTTATTCATATTCATGACGGCATCCAGACTGAATGTGCTCCTGAGCTAAGCACATCCGCTCTGAGCTCCACTTGTGAGGGCAATGAAAATGGAAGTGAGTGCTGGTTAGTTAATCCTCTTCTTGTTTAAGGGTCACTAGGGCATGGGGCCGCTATGAGTCCACAAAATGGCTAGAGAGGACAGAGGCAGTTTGTTCCTGGGTGAACAATCACCTGGTATACAAGGTAGGGGGTCTCTCTGAGGCTGGGTTTCTGCTCCAGCAGAATATGTCTGGTCTGGAGTGGGTGGCAGTGGAAGATCTCCAGGTGTGGAGGCATTGACAAAGTTCAAAGTTCCAAGACCAGGAACATTTGAAGGAACAGATGCTCACTGTTGAGGGGACAGGGGAAAAAGCAGAGACCCCAGGCCATGTAATCAGCAGTAAGGGGATATGTAATATGTCTTCTCACAGTTGAGTTGGATATGTCGCACCGGGTATGGTGAGAATGGGTTTAAACATACATTGTTCACCCCAGAAGTTCAACTAAGTGGACATTGGTTACAACCGATGGGATGATTTGTTATAGCACAACTTTCACATTTCAAATAGAAAAAAATTAGCATCATTTACAGTATCTTAAGATAAATTGTCTTTGAATGGGAACCAAAAGATAGGATATACAGTTTTGAACCAGTCAGAGGTCATGGAGGTGAATCTAGTAAAGCCAGTCTCATGAGTCCTTACAAGAACCCCAGCAGGCACCAATGACAACTTTACCTACTCATGTGAATCTGTGGAAGACCTCAAATATCTATTCAGAAGGGAAAATATTCTAAGAAAACTCACAACCAGATAAGTAATGTGGTGGATAAGTCTAGGTCTACTGGTTTTCCTAATAACATGGACTGTTGTATTCTATTTTGCCAGACCCTCACCTCTTGGTAAAGACTTATTTTATTTGTGTTGGTTCTACAAACTTTGGTCATGGTAATGAAAATGAACATCCATTCTCAAATTCTAGTATCCCAAATGACACCCATAGGTGCCTTTTTAAAAACACCGCCAACAAGGGGACTTCAGGTACGAAAAATGTACGTGCCTGTGGGAAGGATATGACATTCCCAAGGCAGTATCTACTCTAAGGAATTTGACTGACATAGTAGCAGATTTAGCCCAGACGACTGGGGATGCCATACAAAAACTACAGGCATCCCTGGGCTCATTAGCTGGTGGTGTCCTGGATAATCATTTGGCCCTAGATTATCTTCTAGCTGAGAACAAGGGGGAGTATGGCTGTGATAAATGACTTGTGGCACATACATAAGCACTTCAAGCCGAGTAGAAAAAGATGTAAAAAGTATATACGAACAAGCCACCTGGTAACATGAGTTCTGTAATCCGAACTCTCATAGCATCTGGCAATCTGTGAAGAATTACCTACCCTTAGTTACTTGGTTTTTACCCTTGTTAAGACCACTAGTTTCTCTTCTGTTGCTTTTGATTTTGGGTCCCTGTATTTTAACCTTCTTATTAAATTCATCTGTTCTAGACTTCAACAATTTCACATAAAGATGATGGCTCTATGCAGCTTCTACCTTGTACTGACCCAACCACCTAAAACGGAGCTGGGGCCTCTAGATCAGGAAGTTAGAGATTTCTACTCACAGATAGGCATGGCCTATGGTCCACAGTCAGCCTGAAGCAGCTACCAAAGACAGACCTGCATCCCTCAGCTTCACTTAAGATCAAAGGAATGGATCTCTGAGAGGGGAATGATATAGGAGGTGCTCAGTTTCCCTCGGTTC
>NW_007735819.1:35137-39256 GCF_000696425.1 Galeopterus variegatus | reverse complement strand
TTTCACATAAAGATGATGGCTCTATGCAGCTTCTACCTTGTACTGACCCAACCACCTAAAATGGAGCTGGGGCCTCTAGATCAGGAAGTTAGAGATTTCTACTCACAGATAGGCATGGCCTATGGTCCACAGTCAGCCTGAAGCAGCTAACAAAGACAGACCTGCATCCCTCAGCTTCACTTAAAATCAAAGGAATGGATCTCTGAGAGGGGAATGATATAGGAGGTGCTCAGTTTCCCTCGGTTCAGGTTACAGGACATGACTCTGGGTGACAAGCCACTCCCCAAGGTTTTAGGACCTTCTTTTTGGCTCTCCCCTGGAGGACAGTTACTGTTGCCATTTAGACCTATTTTCAGCACCAACATGGGAAAATGAGACCACAAGGGGCTGGCTTATGCAAATCCAGTGATTGGGCATGCTCAATAGAGCACAGTGCATGTGATAGGGTCTGGCCAATGAACATGCTCCAGGAAGAGAACAACTGAGCATGTGCAAGACTAAATATTACATAACTGGGAGCCACCCCCTTAACTGAATATTCAATAAATAGTGAAACTGTAAAAGCCGAATCCCAGCCAAGGGTGGGGTTGTTGCTAACTCTCCTGGAGGCAGCCTGCACTTGGCTAGTTGAGGTGTGTATACTTGACTTTGTATCAGACTTACTTTCAGCAAGCAGCTGCTCACTCTTGAGCCAGCCTGCACTTTGTACTGAACTTTAAGTACGTTTTTCTTGCTTTTGTGTTAGACTTGATGTCTGTACTAAACTTACTTTTGTGTTAAACTTGGTGTGGGTCCTGCTCAGTCTCTGGAGCTATGCCACACTCTCTCTGTGGAACCTATATTTCTTATCTGTTAAATTTATTCTCACTTTTGACTGTGACTCTGTCCTTGAACTCTTTCCTGTGGCAGAGTCAAGAACCTGGTAAGAGGACTGGGTGGGTTGAGGCCGACTATGGGGCCCACAGGACCCTACTTCTGACAGCACCACTGTCAATGCCAGCTCCTGCCCCAGCAGTGCCCTCCCCTCCCCTTCCACTGCATTGTTTTTTTGCTGTTTTGCTCTTTCACATTCTCAAGGTTTGCCATAATTTATCTCATAAAATTTACCTCTCATAAAATTATTTAAGTGAGTTTTAAATGGACAGTTCAGTGACACCTAGTGCATTCCCAATGCTATGTATTTCTCACAACCATGAGTTCCAGAACATTTCACCAATCCTGCACGCAACAAGCAGTCACTCCATTCCCCTACTCCTAGCCCCTGGTAATTACTGATCCTTCTGTCTCTATGAATTTGCCTATTCTGTGTTTTTCGTATCAGCGCAGTCATATATGTGGCCCTTTGTGTTTGGATGCAGAATATATGAGGGAAGTGGTCATTTTGGGTTTTTTTTAGAAGAGGGAATTTTAGATAGATCAAATATTAAACGTTAAATGTGAAGCTCCATAGTAAATAGTTTCATAGTATTGACGTTGGAACTGTGTTTCTATGACACAACAGTCAGAGGCCACCAGGAAATGAATGATCACCCTGTAGGCAAAACAGAAACAAGAACATGTAAAAAGCTGGAAAGGCACACCGCAAACTGGGAAGGTATTCCTTTTAACCCATGGCCAGAGAAAGGGTTAAAATCCCAGGGGTACAAAAACCTTCATGAATCAACTTTTCTAGAGGGTCACAGAACAAAATCCTGCTATTTAAAAGTTAAGCAATATGTACGACCAGTAAATTCCAGAGATGCTCCACCTCCCAGATGACAACACACACACAAATGTACACATTATTGAAATGTCACTTTATCCCTAATTATTATTTTTTTTCCTTTTTGTCTTTTTTCGAGACTGGCAACGGATCGCAACCCTCAGTGTCGCGCCCATACCGGACCGGGACCGGCAACGGGATCGCAACCCTCGGTGTTGCACCCGCACCTCGCTCAGCCAGTGAGCGGCCGGTCTGTATGTGGGATCCGAACCCTCAGTGGGAGCGCCATCACGCTTCCCAAGCGGCGCACTGTAGCAGTGCGCCACCGGGCCGGCCCGTATCCCTAATTATTAAGAACTACCTCTACAATGGAGCTTCTTGGTGAGTATTTAAGTGAAACCCAGACATGTGTGTCCCGTATTCATTCTGAGAGTTCTTTCAAATACAGCTTCTCCAAAACATTTTCTCCCCCATGCTGCTCTGTCTTCCTTAGGGCCATACTAGTTTTAATTGCCCATGATCTACTTAAATTCTTCTCTCAGACAATTGGATGAGGCATACTTTTCAAACTCTGCCACCTGAAGAATTTCTCTTCTAAATGTAATATCAGGGAAAATGGAACTTCAAGGAGCTGTAATTCCATTCCATAGTGATTTGCTTTATTCAATTAATTAATTTAGCCACATTGTATTGAGCTCTCGCTACAGTGTATCCAGAATAAGCATAGTAGGTTGTGGGCCCCTTGCTCAAAACAAACAAACAAACAAACAGACAAACAAAACAAACAAACAAACAAAAAACTTACCTGTGACTTCTGAACTAGCAAACGGTTAATCTACATTAAGGCATGGAACGAAGTCCTGATCCACTTTGTAAAAGAATAACAACAAGGCATGACTTTACATGACAATGCTTTCTCTGTGGTTTGGTTATGCAGAATTGCGCGGGTTCCATTCAGTCTTCTGAGTTATGACACATTCTTTAAGCATCCTTGGATCTGCTAGATGAAAAATGCCAGGTAGCAATATGGTCAGTACTAATTCCTGACCCATGTGGATAATATTCTCTTGCTCCAGTTCCTACTTAAAACTGGAAGCCTTTTAGACAGACAGGTAAATGATTACTGAAAGCATACAAAGTCTAGCAAATATTGCCCCCAAAATTCAAAGGGGCTCTCCATCTATTAGAATTTGCTTTTAGGTTTAGGGGATGACACTGAGGGTATATGTGCCAACTTCCAGAAACTTTCCTAAAGTAGTATTTTCTGTATTTCCATGGTGTTTATCAACCTCTGGCATATATGATCTACACTGGTATCTAGAGTACCTGTTCTTCCTGCTTTTCAAATCCATTTTATGTATTGTCAGCAATAAAGAGGGAATCCAACGGGCTCTTGTTTTAATATAACCACGCTCAGGTGAGTGATAAACAGTGGCTTCAATTAACAGAAGTGGTCACACCAGACCATGTGTGAGAGACTTAAAGTGAAATTTGAAGGTTCTGGGAAGTTGAGGTTCTTGGAGTCCTTTCCCTCCTCTAATAAATCCTCACTGTGAAATTACTCTTTTTTTCTTCTTTATTCCTTTTGTTTCACCTAAGTTACAAGGAGAAAATGTAAATTCAATTGACATAATTAGAAACCTTCTGGATCTAGACTTTAGATCTACCCCAGAGTATAGAAGATAAATGCTTTAGAACAATCATGGAAAGTTGCTAGATTTTTCTCTGTCTTGAAATAGAATTTAAGGATTTGAGTTTGCTATGCTCTTTGTTTAAGCTTCCAGTTCTGTTATATGTAGACAAACCCCAGCCTTGCACTTTGACCCTTCCTTATGTCTTATGGAGTGTTTCCCAGGGTACCCTAAAGCATTGTCTTCAGAGATCATGTTTTTCTCAGGTAGCAAGGAAGTATCATTTTATTTGTTGTTTTGCTTCTTGACGCTCTTTGAGCCATCAGTGTGGTGCCTGGTGTTACTGCCATTGACCTCCAACTAGCCAGGTCACAAGTCCCACATTCTCCATGTCCTCCCGAGAGGCCGTTGCTGACAATCCAGGCCATATTCACACTTTCTGTGTCCCTTGGTGTCCTCAAATGCAAACAGAAAATGACCCCGGGTAACTTATGCATAAATGCAGCCACTGAAATGCTGTCAGTACCCCACAAAAGTGGGCTTGAACCAAGCTTCAAAAAAAGGAGAGCTAGGAAGGAAGCTTTAGGCATTAGAACCATCTGGCCGTTCCCTCTACACTACGTGCCATGTCCCCAGTTACCCATCACAGCCACCTCAGGACTCAGCCACCAGAAACCTAATCTGCAATAGGTTTCTCCTTATACCTCTCAAGATTTAAACTTCAGAGGGAGGCCTCATATAGAGGCTATGCTCTGATGACATGGGAAGAAGGGAGGTGACCTCCAG
>NW_007735819.1:32775-34643 GCF_000696425.1 Galeopterus variegatus | reverse complement strand
AGGGAGGCCTCATATAGAGGCTATGCTCTGATGACATGGGAAGAAGGGAGGTGACCTCCAGATTTTCGTTTGGGAGTAAATGTCATGACTTTCATAACAACTCACGTGGAAGAGGATTCTCCCAACCTGAGAACGGCTTTCATTTGGGGAGGCATCGCCACATGTATGATCAGACAATGATTCATTCAACCCACTCCAGAGATATTCTGTGGTGACAAGATGAGGAAAGGCGAGTTGCCCAGCACTAGCACAGCACATAACACAAAACACTAGTTGTTGCAATCATTAATAAGAGTTTTGGAGGTGAAAAACATTTCATATTTTTAACAGTGGTGCATTATTCAGGGTTTTCCAGAGAAGCAGAACCAATAGTATGCATGTATGGAGGGAGACAGAGAGAGAGAAAGGAATTCATTTTAAGGAATTGGCTCATGTGATTGTGCAGCTTGGAGTGTAAAATCTAATGGGAGAGGCTGGCAGCTGCAGCCCCAGGAACTAGTTGCAGTCCAAGGGCCATCAGGCTGGAGATCCAGAGAGGGTGGTGCGGTTGGAGTCAAAGGCAGGCTGCTGGCAGAGCTCCCTCTTGCTAGGGGCACTCTTTTGTACCAGCCAAGCCTTCACCTGATTGGATAAGGCCCACCATGTCATGGATGGCAATCTGCTTTGCTCAACATGTGCTACTTTAAATGTAAATTTGCCCCCCGAAAAAAACCCTCACAGGAGCATCCAGAGTGATGTTTGACCAAATATCTGAGCACCATGGCCCAGCAGCCACATTGACACATAAAGTGTAGGGCATGTAATTTTTACGTTCATTAGGAAGAAAGCAGGTGCCAAAGGCCAGTAAAGATAAAAAACAAGAACAAAAAACAAATTGAGTTTATTGTAATGCCCACCAAAAGAACCCAGAACAATGAAGAAATTCACCAACCAGGTTGCTAAGGAGGAAAATTCAAGAACTTTCATATATGAGAGAAATGACCTCCAATTTCATTCTTTTGCTTGTGGATATCCAATTTTACACCATTTATTGAAGAGACAGTCTTTTCCCCAGCATGTATTCTTGGTGCCCTTGGTGCAGATCTGTTGACTGTATATGCACTGGCTCAATTCTGGGCTTTCTGTTCTGCTCTGTTAGTCTATCTGTCTGTCTTTAAACCAGTACCACAGCGTTTTAATTACTGTAGCCTTGTGATATATTTTGAAATCAGAATTGTGAAGCCTCCAGCCTTGTTCTTTCTCAATATTATTGTGGTTATTCAATATTTTGTGTCTCTAGATAAATTTTAAGATTTTGATTTGATTTCTATAAAAAATGCCATTGGAATTTTGATGGTGATAGCATTAAATCTGTAGATCACATTCGGTAATATGAACATTTAAAGAATATTAAGTCTTTCAATTTATAAACACAGATTTTCTTTCTGTATTTTGTGTCATCTTTAATGTCTTTCATCAATGTTTTGTAGTTTGTTTGTTTGTTTTCCTTTTTGTCTTTTTTTGTGACCGGTAACGGGATCGCAACCCTCGGTGTCACGCCCATACTGCGACCGGCAACGGAATCGCAACCCTCGGTGTTGCACCCGCACTGCGCTCAACCAGGGAGCGGACCAGTCTCTATATGGGATCCGAACCCTTAGTGGGAGCGCTGTGCTCTACCGAGTGCACCACTGGGCCGGCCCAATGTTTTGTAGTTTTCAGAGAACAAGAGTTTCACCTTCTTGGTCAAGTTTATTTCTAAGGTGTTTTTTTTTTTCTTGATGCTACTACAGATGGAATGGTTTTCTTAATTTCCTTCTTGGATAGCTGTTGTTAGTTTATGGAAATGCAACTAATTTTGTGTGTTGATTTTGTATCCTGCAACTTTA
>NW_007735819.1:29923-31756 GCF_000696425.1 Galeopterus variegatus | reverse complement strand
TTATATATCTTCTTTGGAGAAATGCTTATTAAGTTCCTTTGCCCATTTTTAAATAAGGCTGGTTTTTTTTTCTGATTTTTTTTTTCTACTGAGTAGTAGGATTTCCTATATGTTTTGGATAGTAACCATTTACCATATATATGGTTTACAAATATTTTCTCCCCTTCTCTAGGTTGCCTTTTCATTATGTTGATTGTTTCTTTCTCTGTGTAGATGCTTTTTGGTTTGATGAAGTCCCACTTGTCTATTTTTGCTCTTTACCTGTGCTTTTGGGGTTGTGTCCAAGAAATCATTGCCAAGACCATTGTCAAGAAGCATTTTCTTTATACTTTCTTCTAGGAATTTATAGTTCCAGGTCTTATATTTAAATCTTTAATTCTTTTTAAGCAAATTTTTTGTGCATGGGTAAGATAAGGTTCAATTTCAGTCTTCTGCATGTGGATATCCAGTTTTCTCAGCACCATTTATTGAAGAGACTATCTTTTCTCCATTGTGTGTCTTGGTGCTTTTGTAGAGGATCACTTGACTGTATATGTGTGGACTTATTTCTGAACACTCTATTCTTTACCATTGGTCTACGTCGGTTTTTATGTCTATAGTTTTGACATTTAAAAAAAAATTTCTACTCTAATCTTTGTTATTTTCTTCCTTTGCATAACTTTGGGTTTAGTTTGTTATTTTTCTAGTTCCTTGAGGTGTAAAGTTAATTTGTTCATTTGAGATTTTTCTTCTCTTAAATGTAGATTTTTATATCTATAAACTTCTGTCTTGGTACCGTTTTCACTGCATTCCATAGGCTTGTTATGTTTTATTTTTGTGGGGGTTTTTTTGTTTTTCTTGAAGTATTTTCTAGTTGCCCTTTTGAATCTGTCCTGTTGTGAAATTGGTATCAAGTTTTACTTATGCAAGATGAGTTAGTTGTAGAGAAACAGCACAGTGCCTATAGTCAACATTACCTTATTAGGCACTTAACATTTTTGTTAAGAGGGTAGATCTCATATTAAATGCCTTTATTGCAAAAAAAAAAAAAGGGAGGGGAAGGACACAAGAAAACTTTTGGAGGTGATGGATATGTTCTTATTGTGATGATTTCATGGGTGTATGCATATATTCAAAATAATAACATTGTATAGGTTAAATATGTGCACTTTCTATTTCAATTATACCTCAATAAAAATGTTTTTTTAAAATAGAAAAGAATGGGACTCCATTGTGGTTATGTTAGTTTAAGTTTGCAACTAGCACCTTGGTAGGGAGGTAGGAATCCACAGGTCTGTGTTAGATTAGCTGAGACAAGTCTCACTGTCGATCAGTCAGGAAAGAGACTCTGGTTAGGTACACAGAAGATGCAGTGAACGAGAGTCACTGGAAGCTCATGGCTCTTTAACAGCTTTAGCTGGTTAGAACCATTGCACTAGGGCACAGTATTCAGTTTTTGTATCCATTAGAGCATTTACGCTGATGTCAGTAGAAAATTGTCCTTAGAAAAATTATCTCCTTGCTGCTAGTTTAGATGTTATGAGCTGGGTTTGAGGAAGGTGAAGTTGGAGGAGTTAGTCTACAGTGGGCTCGGCTTCAGGTCAGCTTTGCTCCTCTCTCTCCTAATCTTTCTTCATCTCAAACAATAAGCACAGGGTGGGAGAATATGTTCTTATAGAAAATAGTTCGTTGAAACAGATTCATTGTAAATACATCAACATGTCTTAAGCATAGAGTTAGAAAGCATAAATACTGTTAACTTTTTGTTATTTACATTCCATTACTTATATCTCAACCAAAAATTGATATTAACTATATGCTCTTTTCTAACTGTGAAGGATAATATATGAACCT
>NW_007735819.1:28576-29140 GCF_000696425.1 Galeopterus variegatus | reverse complement strand
AACCAAAAATTGATATTAACTATATGCTCTTTTCTAACTGTGAAGGATAATATATGAACCTGATTTTTAATTATTGTGAATCCTAAAAATTTCAAGGAATTTGATTATGAAAGTTACATTGGGCCAGGCCCTTGTTGTAATACAGGTTCTGTAATTGATCCCATTCAACATCACAGAGCACTGTTAAGAACCAACCTGGCGGTGAGTCAGAGCTGGAGCTCCCCTTCTGCTCTCCTCAGTGCTGACGCTCTGACAGGACGAGAAATGGGTGCTGGACAAGACTGAAGACAACAGGTGCTGCCACTCCACACTCCCGCAGTTCACGTGTTAGGAGGAGAATCCTAACATTGTTACCAGGAAAACGCAGATAAGTCCCCTGCACCCATGAAGTACAGTCATAAAGTTTTGTTTTAAATTGCAAGTCAGTTTTCTTCCTGACTTTATGAGACAAAATAACGTTTTCTATCGGCCTCTCTCACCTGGGGCTCCAAAGAACACACCCCAGGTAGTCTGCGGGTGACAGTGTCCTGACCTTGACCTCACCGACAATCTCAGACCAGGCGG
>NW_007735819.1:15856-28485 GCF_000696425.1 Galeopterus variegatus | reverse complement strand
AGGTAGTCTGCGGGTGACAGTGTCCTGACCTTGACCTCACCGACAATCTCAGACCAGGCGGGCTCCCCTGACCTTACTTTGAGGAACATGTGGGCTCTCTCTCCTCCTCCCCACTTGGGGTCTTGGGCAGAAAGGAGGCAGAGCCCCCTCGCAGGCAGAAGCTGAATGTGAGGGATACCAGGGCTGGGAGCGGCACAGGGGTGGGGGCGGGGGTCACTGCTGGGTGAGCCTGGGGGAGGTTTGGGGCTGTGCCCAGCTCAAGCCCCAGGCCTGTGGCTCCGACCCTCCCGCAGCTTCCGTCAGCACCTGATGTGCTCTGTAAAGGCCTCTTCTGCTCACACAAGCTCAAGTGGTCCTGCTGTTGCAGCTGACAGCGTCACTGCCTCCAGCACCTTCCAGCTGGTCTCTATAACTCACTGGCCTGCCCTTAGAGCAGCCTTCCTGAGTGACAGGAAGGGGCTCCGTGCTTGGAGGGGGACACACCAGCACAGACCTTTCCCCTCTCCTGTCCTGGATGTAGGCCGGGCTGCTCTGCTCAGAGGCTGAGCTGTGCAGAAGGAGGGGCTGGGGCGGGGCCGTCCCTGCTCCTGGGGTCGCTCCCAGGTCCCATGGGGGCCGCCACTGCTGGCTCGTCCACCTCCCTGCCTCCTTCAGGTCTCAGCCCAGGGTCTCAGCAGCCCCTGCTTTCCCAGACAGAGCGCCTGCTCAGTAGAGACCTTGGATGTTGGAAATTGCGGCTGACATGTGTGCACATTTACCCAGGAATTCCATTTCCAGAAATCCATCCTGAAAAACAGACACTTCCTGGTGCAGACGTTCCCTTCAGCACGATTACGGGAGAGAAAATGTCTTACCGAACCCAATGGACTCCGCTTGCCCGCGCACCACACAAAGCCGGACACTGAAGCGCGTCTGTGCTGTAGAGAAGGGCCTGCTCGCGAGGCGGCCGTGGGAGAAGCCGGGAGACACGATCACGTGCGTCTTTACCACAGGCAGGACCGTTGGCGCAGGCGCAGGCGCGAGGGCGGGGCTAGCGGCATCTGGGGGTGGAGCCCCGCCCTGACGTCAAGAGGAGACGTTCGCGCAGGCTCAGTAGAGACGGCACCCGCTTAGCCGGCCCAGCCCCAACAATCCCGAAAAAGTTGACGTTGGGCACAGGGCGTGAGACTTCGGGGCCGGAGGCGTCACCTTAGCAGACAGACAAGTGGCTCAGTGTCCAGCAGCAGCGGCTGCTGAGGACATTGTGACGTGCGGCCACCGAAAGAGCACGTGGAACAGACACAGGGTTGTCTGTGGGCACGTGAGGTTACGGTGGAGCTCCCCACCCACCGCAGGAGCTCACGGGCTGCGCACACAGGGGGGCCCAGGAGCGGGGGCAGCACGTGGGAGGGCGCCGTTTCCTCACGTATTTAGTCCTCATTTATGTTGAATTACTTTCTAAAGCATTTCTTGTCTGTTAATAAATATCTTTAAAAATAAAAGCTAGCTAATGTACTTTATTACTTAAAGGTGAATAATAAATAGTATTTAACATGTTAATCTTTTTGTAATTACAAAAAAGGGCACATTATAAAAATATTTTCATATCACATAAAAGATAAAAGATTTTGAGAGTCGCACCTACCAAAGCTGATGGTCATTAATGGTTTGGTCACATCTCTCAGGCTCTGTCTCTCTCATTTGTCTCTCTCTGTCTCACTCTCTCACAAGACATTTCCATATACCTGTATGAGATCCTCAATACAGGCTGATTGTCAGTATGATTTTTTCACGTAACAGGTTCCTTGACATCTTTCCAAGTGTTCACATACAGACCCACCCCACCCAGCTCAGCAACCACGCAGTATTCCTCAGCTGTATTCCTCAGCACACATGGAACAGGATTTATTCATCCATCCCCTCTACATGGATGTCAGTGAAGTTTCCAATTTCTTGCTGTTTCAACCAGTGCTACAATGAGTACTCTTGAAAATAAGTCTTGAAAAATTGTGCAGGTTCTGTGGGATAAATTTCTAGTATTAGCACTGCTAGTCATGATTTGCAACAATATAACTTGTGAACTCATTACAGTAAATTCTGTATTCCACTCCTTTAGATTCTTTCAGGCCCTTTTCCAGCTGCATGTTGAAAATTGGTAAATGCCCCCATAATTCTGTTCTCCCCCCTGGTGTCCTTTTTGCCTGTTCAGTAATAAGATCACTCTGAAAGATGCTCACAAGTTCTGCAATGTCAGCATGAGCATAGGAGGTGGCGGCATGTGTCAGGACACACACCTCATCCATAGCTGCCTACGAGCTCCTTTTTCTCAGCTACACCAGTTTCAGTTTCGAAACTATTAGACACTGGCCAAAAAATATTTGGACGTGTTATTTATTTTTTACTCTTTTTTTCAGTTTTATTGAGGTATAATTGAGAAATAAACACTGTATGTATTCAAGTTGTACAATCTGACATTTTGATATACATGACATTGTGAAATGATTACCACAATCAAGCTAATTAGCATTTATGTTATCTCAGATAGTTACCTTTTTGTGTATGTGGTGAGAATACTTAAGACCACTCACTCAGTGAAAAAGTACACAATACGTTATTATTAACTGTAGTCACCATGCTGTACGTTAGGTCTGCAGAATTTATCCACGTGCAGAAGACTGAAATTGGACCCTTATGTTACCCATGCACAAAAGATTTACTTAGAATGAATTAAAGATTTAAATGTAAGATTTAGAAACATAAATTTGTAGAAGAGAACATAGAGAAAAAGCTTTTTGACAATGGTCTTGGCAGTGATTTCTTGGATATGACTCCAAAGCAGAGGCAAAAAAAAAAGCAAAAATAGGAAGTGGGACTGCATCAAACTAAAAAGCGTCTGCACAGCAGAGGAAACAATCAGCACAACGAAGGCAACCTAGAGAAGGGGAGAAAATATTTGTAAACCATATATATGGTAAATGGTTACTATCCAAAATTTATAGGAAATCCTGCCACTCAGTGGCAAAAAACAAGTAACCAGATTTTAAAATGAGCAAAGGAACTGGATGGACATTTCTCCAAACAAGACATATAAATGACCAACAGGTATACAAAAAGATGGTCAACATGAGTTATCATCGGAGAAAAGCAAATCGAACCACAGTAGATATCATTTCACATTGTTAGAATGACTAATATCAAAACAACCACCACCAAAACACAAAGATAAGTGTTGGTGAGGATGTGCAGAAAAGGGAATATTTGTGCACTCTTTGTAAGAATGTAAATTGGTGCAGGCAGCATGGAGAACGTATGAAGGGTCCTCAGAAAGTTAGCAATAGAACTACCATGTGATCCAGTATCCTGTTTCTGAGTATGTATTGAAAAGAATTAAAATCAGTATGTGAAAGACACCTGCATTCCCCTGTCCACTGCAGCATTACTCATGACGGCCTCGATATGGAATCAACACAAATGTTCAACAAATGTGGTGTACATGTACAATGGAATATTAACCTTAAAAAGTAGAAATGCTAACATTTGTGACAACATGGATGAACGCAGAGGAGTTCATGCTAAGTGAAATAAGCCAGGTATGAAAGGACAAAGAATACATGATACCACTTACAAGGAATCTAAAATGACCAAACTCATGTAAGCAGACAATAGAATGGTGGCTACCACGGGGTAGGGGGAGAGGCAAATAGGGAGGTATTGGTCAAAGGATACAAAGTTTCAGCTATGCCAGATGATGAAGCCATAGGATCTACTGTATACCATAGTGCCTATAATTAATACTGTATCATATGTTTAAAATTAGCTAAGGATACATCTTTTAACCATTCTTATCACACACAAAATTATAATAGAAAAAGAGGGCAGAGTAACAGATATTTATAGCACAGATTGTTGTGATAGTTTCCTGAATGTAGCTTATACCTAAACTCATCAAATATTATATAAGAAATATGAACACATTTTTGTATGTCAATTATACTGCAAGAGTGTGTTTTTTTTAATAGAAGAAAAAAAATAGAAACCAATTAATGAAACTAAGAGGGTTTTTTTTTAAAGAAAAATAAACAGGGCCGGCCTGGTGGCGCACTGGAGAGTGCGCCACTTGGGAGCGTGGCGGCGCTCCCGCCGAGGGTTCGGATCCCATGTGGAGACCGGTTCCCACTCACTGGCTGAGCGTGGTGCAGGCGCAACACCGAGGGTTGCGAACCGGTTGCCGGTCCCCGGTACAGGTGCGACACCAAGGGTTGTGATCCCGTTACCGGTCAGTAAAAAAGACAAAAAGGAAAAAAAAAAAAGAAAAAATAAACAACATTGACAAACACTTAGCTAGCCTAACTAAAAAAAAGGAGAGGGAAAGAGAATGAACTCAATTAAATATAATTAGAAATGAAAGAGAAGGCATTACAACCAATTCCAAACAACAAAAAGGATCATAGTAGACTCATAAAAGACCACAATCATAAGCCAACAATTCCTAGAAACACACAATCTACCAAGACTGAAAGATGAAGGAATAGAAAACCTGAACAGACCAATAGAGCACGAAACAGAATAACCAATTTTTCTGGGTAAGCACAGCCCTAGTAACCATGATGATGTGAGACTTGGAGAAGCTGTGGAAGGACAGTCAGGCCAACTGCTGCATGGATACCTGGATGCGCGGGTTAAACTCAAGGTGGAAGAGCAGGACGCACACGTTGTCTCAGCCCAAAGTGTGGTGAAATCGAGGGAAAGTGTGTTTTTTGTTATTTCATAAACATGAAATTTGCATGAAGCCAAGACAGGGGCTAGACGAGGAGGTTGGGCCCAGATTTGGGGAGAAGCAGGACTGTGAGCCCCTCCCTCAGCAAAACCCTGGGAGGGTGGTGGTTTGGGTGACATCTTGGCCCCAGGGCTCTCTCAAGTATTCTCAGGGACCGAGGTACAGAGTCCCCTCATTTCCCACATTGAACTCCACCCAGCACTGTCCACTGCTGGTAACATGGATCCCCTGCGACTCTTGTAGGCACATGGAGTACAGGACCCTGTTAATCAGCTCATGGTCACTATCCTGTGTGGAGCTCTATAAAGACAGTGGCCGGCAGCTGGGCAGGAAGCCTCAGACCCTGCCTGTCCATTGTCAGCCTGTTTCTACCCCACATAACCTCCTGATCCCCAGACCACACAGACCCTCATGTCACAGCTTCCACCCTGGGAGGAAAGGAGGCAACAGCCTGAGGCCCAGGATTAACATGGGACAGATGAGAGCTGCCCCCTACTCCCTTCCCACCCTGCCAGCCGATACCTGGCTGTGAGCATGACAGGTCACCAGGTTGACAGCCTCCCACCCACCTGCTCCTGCCCAACATGGGCCTTCCCCATGTCCCCATTCTCCCACACTCAGGAGGAGGGTCTGGGGCTGCCTGGGTAGACTCAGAGCCAGGGCCTGGCCTTGGCAGCCATGCATTACCTTTGAGTACCTCCTGGCAAATGGCCAGAGGCGTATGGAGTGAGGCCTGAGCCAACATCTGCTGTGTCAGAAAAGGCTGTCACTACAGGTTTTCTGAGGCCACAGCCCTGAGAAGTTGGAATACGGCAGGAGAACATCTTGCTCTCTTGAGCATCTCCAGCCAAGTGAGCTGGGCAGGGCTGTCTCTAGAATGTGGGTGCCCGGTTACTGGGGTTCCAAGTTCTGTGATGTGTCACCAAGGAAGTGAGGGAACGTCCTGGGATAGCTTTACCTGTGACCAAATGCTCCTCTGGGCTACTGACTGCTCACCCTCCCACCCCATGACATGTCCATTGTGGACAAAGTTACACCAACACCACCTTTCTGTAGCCCTCTCTGGAAGGCCTGGGTGCAGTCGGGTCACGGATGGGTGTAGACCCAGCTCCTCCTCCTCATCTCTTATGTGACCCTGGACAAGCCACTGTGCCTCTCAGGGCCTCCCCAGTCTCACCTCCTGCACAATGGGGATCACTTTACATCGACCTCCTAGGGATGTCATCAGCACATTTGGGATAACACTGGTGTCACATGTACGCAATGTACAAATTGGAGAAGAAATATGGGAAGACGTGGGAAGTAGCATGAAACAAACAAGACTGGGTTCCTGCCTGCGATCCTGGTGACACCACTGTTGTTTTTGGCCTCATTTCCCTGTGGGCATCATGACAGGGTGAAATTCGATTAACTCAGCTATCGTCATGCTCCATAAACCTTCCCATTATATATAGATTCAGACCCACGTACCTCATCTAGGCCTTCATGGTGGGCAGCCTGCTCAGTGGCTCCCAGCGATGCCATCTCCTGGTACACACGGCCTCGTGTAATGCCCTCCTTTTGAGTGTGGACTGGACTTAGTGCCTCATTTCTAACCAACAGAACTAGGAAAAAGTGATGTGATGTCACTTCCAAGATTTAGTTATAAAATGACTGTGACTGATGTCCTGCTCTCTCTCTGTTCTCTCTTCCTCTCTTTTTCATTCTTTCTGTCTCCCTTTCTCAGATCCTGGGCTTTGGGGGAAATGCAGCTGCCCCGAGGGGATGCTCATCGACTTTAGGACTTAGAGAGGGCAAAGGTCAGAGGGGAACTCAGGCCCTCCATATAAACTGAATCCAGCCAGCAACCATGTGAGTGACCTTGCAAGTGGGTCCTGCCCCAACATATCCTCACCTGAGACCACTGCCCCAGCAACCTGGGAGACCCCAGGGCAGAGGCAGTAGCTGGGCAGGGCTGGATCCCTGCTCCACAGAAACTGTGAAATGATCAATGGTTGCTGTTGTAAGCTGACACATTTGGGGTAGTGTTTTCACACAACAACAGATCACACACTGTCTACCAGGCCCCAGAATCTGCCCCTGCCTGTCTCCCTCCCTCCCCTCCTCCCCCTCCCAAACCCTCTCAGCCACACTGGCCACCTGTGTAACCTCCTCTCTGGGCAAAGGTGCTTCTGACTTGGAATCTCTGCACAATGGACCCTCCTCCTGGCACAGTGTTCCCAGACTTGTGCACTGCTGGCTCCTGCTTGTCATTCTGCTCTCAGCCTGAATGTCACCTCAGTGATGCATTTTCACAGCCAGATGTAATGACCCAGCCTTCCATGCAGCACCTGCTTTATTCTGATATACCTCTTAGTCTTTTCTTTTGCTAATGTTCAGTTGTGTTGTCCCTCCCCCTCCTTCCTGAGAGCTCCTGGAGGACAGGGTCCATGTGAGTCTTATTCAGGGTTGCAACCAGGCCTGACTTGACCCCTGGAACAAAGTGCTCAGGGCAGAGTTACTGTAGGAATCAGTGAGAGGATCTTGTGAGGAACCTCTCATTCCTGGTGGAAATGCTGCTAGGCCTGTGTCCCAACTCAGAGCTGGCTCATGTGTCCAGCTGATGTCTCCATCCACACTAAACAGCAGCCTCAGGGGAGGACAGAGTGAGTCTGTCACTATCAGATCACATCCAGGTGGAGGCAGACCTGAGGAGCAGGAGCATGTTCACTCCTTCAGCCCCAGACGGGCAGCGATCACCATTTCCTCCTGCACACTGTCTCTTCTTTCTCTGTGTTTGAAGAAGTCAGAAACACAATTCACAATGGTCAAAAGTCCGAAACAACCCACAAGACGTCGGGGGTGGATGGAGAAACAGACTGTGGTATACACATACGACACAGCCAGAAAGAGGAATGAAAGACTGATCTGTGCTCCAGTGGGGATGAACCTCAAGCGTCATGCTAGGTGACAGCAGCCAGACACAAAAGGTCACGTACGATTCCAGTTATAGGAAATGTCCACAATAGGTGAATCCATAGAGACAGAGCAGATTGGTGGTTTCCAGGGGCTGGGAAATTGGAAGAGAGGGGAGTAACTGCTAATGGGTCTGGTTTTCTTATGAGGGGGAGTGAAGAAAAAGTTTTGAAACTGGATAGAGGTGGTGTTTGCACAATGTTGTGAATGTACAAAATGTCACTAAACTGGTCACTTAAGAAAGTCAACTTTATTAACCTTGTTGAACAATTTTTTTAATGTTTGCCTATTATGAAATAAATGTTTAATGATCTGAAAGCTTTCTAATTAAAAAAACATAACATTAAGAAGCAATGGTTATAAATTAATTGCACTCTTGTGCTTTAGACACTCAGAATGAGGAAATGAAAAACAATGATACGGATGGTCAAAGTCTTGCCACTGTAATGCCTTTTACAGAGGACCCCAGTGGCTACCCGAGATTTCTTACTATACCTGGCTTTCATGAAAATGTCAATTACTTGCAGTTTCAGGTGAAACTGCAAAATCAGAAGTGCTCTTTGTTTCACACAGTGTTGCATGAATTGAAGTGTGGAACCACAAATAATTCAATCTTTTAGAACAACTGAAGTCTCTGTTTCTCACTCACATGAGTGGGATCATGTATGAACAAGAGCACACTGGCCTTTGCACTTCGTGCTGACAACCTGTGGACTAAAGCTGAAAAGCGAGAAGCACAAGAACTCTAGATGACAGCGCAGGCTCATGTACACCAGAGGCAGCTGAGCACCAGGAAAGTGCAGGGAGCCCCACTTCAGAGAAGTTTGTGGGGATTCAGTGGTCTGGCACACGCTGAGATATCACACCCATTTCTCTCCCTAATCCTAAGAGCACATTGTAACAGATGGAGAATGGGTGGTGAATTTGGGGGACAAAACTTGCTACAGTTTGGTAAGCTTCCAGGAATCATTCACTCGTTTATCTAAAAGGCTTCTGGGATGAAGCAGAAGTGAGAGCAAGAGATTCTTATCCAGGCAGGTCAGGAAGCAGTACTGGCCCTTTTTCTGCTTGGCCTTTCTGATCTAGCAGACCCAAGGATGCTCTCAGGATGTGGGATTAGTCAGATAGATGGAACCCGTGGCAATGCTGTATAAGAAAACCACAGAGAAAGCCTCTAGTTTAAAGTAAATGTATGCCTTTTCTGCTGTTTTAGTCCGTTTTGTGTTGCCATAACATAAATACCTGAGACTGGGTAATTTATAAAGAACAGAGGTTGATTTGGCTTCTGATTCTGGGACAGCTGCATCGGGCACAGGCCTCAGGCTGCTTCTACTCATGGTGGAAAGTGGCAGGGACAAGCAGATCACATGGAGAGAGGAAGCAAGAGAGAGAGGAGGTGCCAGGGTCCTTTAAACAATCAGCTCTCATGAGAATAGAGCGAGATCTCACTCATTAATGCCCCCTCCCTCAGGGAGAGAAATAATCCATTCATGAGGGATCCACGCCCATGACTCAATCAGTTTCCAGCACTGCCACATCGGGCATAAGATTTCCACATGAGTTTTGGAGGGGACAACACATCCAAACTCCATCATTCCTCCCCTGGCCCCCCAATACTCATGTCCCTCTCACATACAAAATATAATTATTCCATCCCAACAGTCCCAAAAGTCTTAGCTTGCAGCAGCACCAACTTTAAAGTCCAAAGTCCAAAGTCTCATCTGAGACCAAAAGCCAAAGTCCTTCCAGCTGTGAACCTGTAAAGATCAAAACCAAATTTATCTACTGCCAAGACACAATGGTAGAACACACATTGGGTACACATTCCCATTCCAGAAGGGAGGAATAGGCCAGAAGAAAGGAGAAACAGGACCGAAACAATTTCAAAACCCAGCAGGGCAGACATTAAGTCTTAAAGCTCCAAAATAATCTTTTTGATTCCAAGTCCTGCATCCTGGGCACAATGGGGCATCTGGGCCCAGAAAACCTTAGGCGGCCTCACGCCCACAGGTCTGCCAGATGTAGCCAAGTGGGCCGTGCTGGTGCCTGTGGCTTTTCCAGGCCTGCATTGTGCATTACCACTGTCCATGCAGTTCTCAGGACCTGTCAGCAGCCTTGCTGTGCTGGAGCTACTAGACATTTCCCTGGTGGGGGCTCTGTGGGGGCTCTGACCCCACATTCCTGCTCAGCATTGCTCTAGTAGATGACCTCTTTGGTGGCTCTGGCTCTGCAGCAGATCTCTGTATGGGTCCCCAGGCTTTTCCATACATCCTCTGGAATCTGGGTGGAGGCTGCCACACCCCCACTGCTCTCAGGTCCTGCTGACCTGCAGACTTAACACAACGTGGACACTACCAAGGTTTCAGGCCTCTACTCTTCAGGGCTCTGGCACAAACCATACTTGGGGCTGCTGCACCAGAGCAGCTGGGATGCAGGGAGCAGGTTCCTGGAGGCAGCTGCACCCCAGGTTGGTCCTCTGGGACAATTCAGTCCTTTTAGGCCTCAGGGCCTGTGATGGGTGGGGCCCTCTTCCACACTTCTCCAATGCCTTAGGGCATTTTTTTCTATTGTCCTGGTTATTAGCATCTGGCTGCTTCACCAACAACCTAATGTCTTTAGCAAACAGTATATCTGCTTCACCCTTGCACTTTTCTCCTGCTCTCCACTTCTCTACCTCATGGCCAGGCTGCAAATTTTCCAAATCTTTATGCTCTGCTTCCCTTTTAAATTCTGGCTTTACATCATGCCTTTGCCACCATAACTCAGAGTAGGCTGTTAGAAGTAACCATGCAGCTTCCTTAATGCTGTCCTGTTTAGAAATTTTTGGAGCCAAATGCTCTGGTTCACAACTCTTAAGTCCCACTGTCCACCATGTCCAAGGGCATGGACACAGTGCAGCCAAGCTCCTTGATATGATATAGCAAGGGTTATCTTGTGTCCAGTTCTCAATAAGTTCCTCATTTCTATCTGAGACATAATCTGAATGGCCTTACTGTCCACATTTCTATCAGCATTCTCCCCCCCCACCACATAAGTCGTCTCTAAGACATTCCAAACTTTCCCTCATTTTTTTCTCTTCTTCTGAGTCCTTCAAACTCCTCCAACCTTTGCCTAACACCAGGTTCCAAAGCTGCTTCCACATTTGCAGGTATCTGTATAGCAACACCTCACATCTGGTACCAATTTTCTGTTTTAGTCCGTTTTGGGCTGCAATAATAGAATTACCTGAGACTGGGTAATTTATAAAGAACAGAGGTTTATTTGGCTCATGATTCTGGGACAGCTGCATCTGGCACGGGCCTCAGGCTGCTTCTACTCATAGTGGAAAGTGGCAGGTACAAGCAGATCACATGGAGAGAGGAAACAAGAGAAAGAGGAGGTACCAGGCCTTTTAAAAATCGGCTTTCATGGGAACGAATAGAGCGAGATCTTCCTCTTTAATTCCCCCTCCCCCAGGGAGAGCATTAATCCATTCATGAGGGATCCACCCCCACGACTCAATCAGTTTCCAACACTGCCACACTGGGGATAAGACTTCTACGTGAATTTTGGAGGGGACAACACATCCAAACTCCATCATCTGCTATACTTTCTGAGACAAAACTTGGGCTTCCTTCCAAGTCTTGTTAGAGAATAACAACCATTTGCTGGTTCTCAGGTCACAAGTCAGCGTTTTGATCAAGAGGCTAACAACCTGCTCTGCCTATTCCTGCTGAACTGCACTAGGACCTCAGTATGGTGTGGCTGAATTAATGAACAACGCCGATCACTATGGTATTACAGCTTTCCCAACGGAACACTCACAAGAGAAACTCTTTCAGATATTTTGAAAAGTATGCCTCATCCAAATTGCCTAAGAGAAGGATTTAAGTGATTTGTGGATGCTGAAAAACAGTATGACTACAAGGAAGAAAATTTAAAATTGGAGATAAGCTTTGGAGAAGGGACATGTGAAAGGACCCTCAAGCATGAGAACAGAATACACACATCTGGGCCCCTTGAACACGCAACAATGAACTACAATGTAGAGGCTGCTCTTAATAACTAGGAATGAAGCGACATCTCAACAACATGTGCATTCGTGTGGGTCCTCACTGGCGAGGATGTAAATCTGACATTTGCTGGCCATGTGTACTCCTAGGCCTTTGACTACCAGGAGCTTGTCCTGTGCCATTGGCACCCTGGGATGTTCGCACTCTCCGTGGCTAGGGGTGACAAGGAGTGCCTTTGCGCTGGTAGTTTGTATTTCCAGCTTACTCCACTGTCATGACTTCTGTTTCGCCAACCGGGCAACCATTCGTCTCCTGGTGGCTTCTGCCACTTCTATCATACAAATGCAGTTCCAACATCAATACCATGGAAATATTTACACTGAACCTTCGCTTTTCACAAACAAGCTTTCATTTATCTAAAATTTTCTCTTCTAACAGAAATCAAAATTAACTGTTTCCCTCATTTTTTGCATGCCTATACAAAAAGTCCACATACATGACTGTGCTGACATGAAGAATGTAAAATTGGTAAATCCACAGAGACAAAACAACTATGTGTTACTGGGGACTAGAAGGAGGGAGATGGGGAGAACTGCCTAAGGGGAGTAGAGTAGATCAAAAGGTCCTGAGCTAGATGCTGGTGGTAGTTGCACAATATGGAGAATGCACTTAATATCACTGAACCACACATTTTTAAGTGAGTAAAGCTTTAGTTTATTTAAAGTGAATTGGGCCTGTAGCTGTAAGAGGAGAAAAGATCACCTGTGTGACTTTCCCAGTTCTTTCCAATGACAAGTTCCCACTGCCTCTCGGAAAAGCCATGGTGGAAGTACCCGCTCCAGGAAGTCTTCCCAGACTGCAGTTTATTCTATGATCGCTCTGTGCTTCCACTGCTCCTGGTCCCTCCCCAGGTTCTGGCAGCTCTG
>NW_007735819.1:13549-15010 GCF_000696425.1 Galeopterus variegatus | reverse complement strand
ATTCTATGATTGCTCTGTGCTTCCACTGCTCCTGGTCCCTCCCCAGGTTCTGGCAGCTCTGCTCAGTGCGGCTCATCCATGTCCACTCCAAAGGAGCGCACAATCACCCGCCCCAGTCCTTTTGCCCTTAGGCTCTGCCTCAGTGAGCTCCAAGGGTTCCAGCTGGGCCAGGTGCTCCAGGTCTGAGCCAGGCAGGCTGAGCTGCAGGTAGGCCAGGAGTGCCTCGAGTTAGGGAAATTCTGGAAACTGAAGTCCTTTGGGTGCTACTCCAGCCCAGGATGGAAGACATGGCTCTGGGGGAGTTAGGGTGCAGCAGAGTCAGAGGCCTGGCCTTTCTTTCCACAGAGGCCTCCCAGGGGGCCTGTCCCTGACCATCCACAGGCCAGCCCCACCCATGCCCACTCACAATTTGGCTGTCGTGGCCCAGGCAGGCCTGGTCACCGAGGAGATGCTGGCAAATCCTCCATAGGAGGGAGCCCATGATCAATGCTGTGACCCTGTCCCTCTTCAAGGACATCCTGTCCACTCCTCTCTCTGTGTCCCTGGCCCCCTCCCCACTGGAATGTCACCTCACGAGGGCAGGGAGGGTGGTGTCTGCTCTGTTAATTGCACTCGCTGGTACACAGTGTGGGCTCCAGAAATGTCTGATGAATGGGGGCACTGAAGGAGCCTGTCCTCTTGCCCAGCCTTTCCAGACTTGTAAGCCCTCACTTGTTAGCTCATGCACCAACGTGCTGCCTGACTGTTGGGTGCTGCCTGTGGGGCTGCTCTTCCTGCTGAAATAATCTCCTGAAGGGGGAGGAAGGGACACCTGAGCACACACTGAGTCCACTGAGCACAGCTGAGCATCACTGTGGAGGTTCCAGCCACAGGTGGGAGCAGGGTGCTCTCCGCACCTCCTGATCTGGGTCCCAGATGGGGGTTTGGGGTGTAAGCAGGGCGGGGATGGGAGGTGTGGGGTTGGTCCTCTCAGCCTGACTCTGTCCTCCAACCTCCCCTACCTCCCTACGGTGCCCGTGGTCCCATCCCCAGATCTCTTTGACTCCGTCCCCCTGTGAGGGAACCCCCAGAACACAGCCCTGTAGCAGGGACCACAAGATGTGTGAGATCCTGGGTTCTGCCAGACCCTCTCTATCTACAAACCCCCACTCCCCACAGTTCAGTGGAAACAGCAGCCCCTCCATCTTGACCCAAACCCCACTCACATTTTTAGTTGCTCATAGGGTCCTCTGTCCCATCAGTATAAGGGAGGGCACATCCATATCTAGAGGAGGCCAGAATGGGGTCACCTCTACTGTACTGAGAGCTATACCTGTGGCTGACATCTACTGTGACTCTGACTCCCCCAGTAGAAGGGAAGCCCAGGAGCGCAGGGGTTGCTCCCTTCTCTGTTCATTGACTTATGCTCAGTGCTGCGAAGTGTCTGCACATAGTGTGGCTTCGTGTGTATTTGCTGAGGGA
>NW_007735819.1:11909-12729 GCF_000696425.1 Galeopterus variegatus | reverse complement strand
CATGTAGATGGATCTAAATCTCCTTTACAAATAGGAAAACAACTTAGCTTAAAACTGTGGGATCAGTGATGGGTGAGGCTAAGGCCTTTTCATGGAGGAGAGGAAAATACTACGTGAGAACAGCCAAAGCCTCTCCAGCAGATGCGGCCATAGAGCCAGGACCAGGGAAGAACGTTCCACGGAGGATTCGTTTTAGTCCCTACCGTAACCCTGGGAGGGTGAGTAGCCAACTGAGGCTCAGCCAAGTGTAGTGGCATTTCCAAGACTCACAGCTTGTAGGTGGCTGAGTCACACTGTGCACAGGACAAGCAGGAGCTCACCTTTTGAACAGCATGTCTAGCACTTGTTGGGTGGAGGCGAAGGACCAGTGGATACGTAGGAAGGTGGGGACACAGGGAGGGCTGCTGCTCAAGAAGAGGGGCACCCGCTGCTCTAGCAGGTTCCCCAGTGACCCCACCTGCACCATCCACACCATGTGGGTCTCCCACATGGTTACAGCCATCTCATTTTGACCCTGGGGTGAGACAGAGAAGGGATATATAGTCAGTGGCCTCAGCATGAACCACCAGAGTTGGGGACTGAAGCTCAGAACCCAAAGCCCTTAGTAGTTTGTGCCAAATGAGGGACATCAGTTCCCCCAGCAGAAGAAAAACATTTTTGGTGTGAAAAAAAGAATTTCAGAAGGGAATAATGAAAAATATTAGTACCAGGAGGTCAGTGTGTTTGGTGAGGTAAGATAGTATCTGCTAAAACATCCCATTTTAGAGATGAGTAAACAGAGGCTTAGCCTGGGGTGGGCGGGGTCAGTGTATTAGCTCCC
>NW_007735819.1:8068-10346 GCF_000696425.1 Galeopterus variegatus | reverse complement strand
ACAGGACACACACATCGTCTCAGCATAATGTGCAGTGAAATAGGGGAAAGTCTATTTCCTGATATTCCTGCAGGCGTGAAATTTGCATATGGCCAGTACACTGGGTGGGCAATGAGGGTGGCTTTGGGAGAGGAGGTGGGGCCCAGATTTTTGGCGGGGAGCAGGACTGTGTGTCCCTCCCTCAGCAAAGCCCTGGGAGGGAGGTGGTTTGGGTGACATCTGGGCCCCATGGCTCTCTCTGGTCTTCTCAGGGCCCCAGGTGCAGAATCCCCTCCTTACCCATGTTCCCGTCCAGCCAGTGCTGTCCCCTGTTGGTAGCGTGGGCCCCGCCCCTCCTGCAGGCAGATGGATAGAGGACCATGTTGATCAGTTCCTCGCCTCTGTCCTGTGCGGAGCTCGGTAAAGACAGTGGCTGGCAGCCAGGCATGAAGCCTCAGACGCTGCCCGTCCATTCTCAGCCTGTTTCTACCCAACATGACCTTCTGTTCCTCAGACCACAAGGACCCTCGTGTCACAACTTCCACCCTGGGAGGAAAGGAGGTGACAGCCTGGGGCCCAGGATTAACATGGGACAGATGAAAGCTGTCCCCCACTCCACTTCCCACCCCGCCAGCCGAGACCTGGCTGTGAACATGAAAGGTCACCAGGTTGACAGCCTCCCACACACCTGCTCTTGCTCAGGGTGGGCCCTCCCCTCACGTCCCATCCTCCACACTCAGGAGGAGGGTGTGGGGCTGCCCAGGTGGACTCACAGCCATGGCCTGGCCTGGTCTGCCTTGTGTTACCTTCAGGTACTTCCTGGCAAATGGCCAGAGGAGTGTGGAGTGAGGTCTGAGACAACATCTGCAGTGTCGGAAAAGGCTGTCACTCTGGTGTTCCCTGGGGCTGTGGGAAGTCAAAATTCAGCAGGAGAACATCTTGTTATTTTGAGCATCACCAGCCAAGTGAGCTGGGCAGGGCTGCCCCTAGAATATGGGTGCCTGTGGAGAAGGGGACCGGACCACCCTCCCACAACCAGGCACTCTGCACCAGAANGCCTGGGGCCCAGGATTAACATGGGACAGATGAAAGCTGTCCCCCACTCCACTTCCCACCCTGCCAGCCGAGACCTGGCTGTGAACATGACAGGTCACCAGGTTGACAGCCTCCCACACACCTGCTCTTGCTCAGGGTGGGCCCTTCCCTCACGTCCCATCCTCCACACTCAGGAGGAGGGTGTGGGGCTGCCCAGGTGGACTCACAGCCATGGCCTGGCCTGGTCTGCCTTGTGTTACCTTCAGGTACTTCCTGGCAAATGGCCAGAGGAGTGTGGAGTGAGGTCTGAGACAACATCTGCAGTGTCGGAAAAGGCTGTCACTCTGGTGTTCCCTGAGGCTGTGGGAAGTCAAAATTCAGCAGGAGAACATCTTGTTATTTTGAGCGTCACCAGCCAAGTGAGCTGGGCAGGGCTGCCCCTAGAATGTGGGTGCCTGTGGAGAAGGGGACCGGACCACCCTCCCACAACCAGGCACTCTGCACCAGAACCTTGGGGCCTGCCCGGAGTCCTGAGGTATGCAGAAGGGGACTGGACCTCTGTCCCACAACCAGGCACACCAAACCAGAGCCTTGGGGCCACCCATGGTCCCGGGGCATGGAGAAGGGGGCCAGACCACCCTCCCACAACCAGGCACACTGAGCCAGCGCTTCAGGGCCCACCCGGGGGCCTGAGTCATGGAAAAGGGGACAGGAACCTCTCTCCCACAACCAGGCACACCATGCCAACACTTTGGGCCCTGCCCAGGGTCCCAGGGCATGGATAAGGCAACCAGACCACCCTCCCACAACCAGGCACACTGAGCCAGTGCTTTGGGGCCCACCCAGGGACCCAGGGTATGGAGTCGGGGACCAGACCACCCTCCCACAGCCAGGCACAGCATGCCAGCACCTTAGAGACCACCCGGGGATCTGGGGCATGGATAGGGGACTGGACCTCTCTCCCACAACCAGGCACAACATGCCAGCACCTTGGGCCTGCCCGGGGACCCAAGACAAGGAGAAGGGGATCAAACACACCCCACAACGAGGCATACCACCAGTGCGCCAAGGAGCATGCCAAAAACAGTACCCCCATGTGGGTGGCCCACCACAGCCACCACAATAACCATGGCTGCTACAAAAGCAGCTAGACGCCATAACAACCACACAGATGGTCCGCCAACCACTGGAGTGCATTGACATAAGGAGAGTCACCAGCAGAGACAAAGCAAAAAAGAGGATGTCTCTCTCCACAAAACCCATT
>NW_007735819.1:5608-6330 GCF_000696425.1 Galeopterus variegatus | reverse complement strand
AAGCTTATTTAGCATCCCAAGAAAGCAACAAACATGGAAGACTAACAGTAAATCAGAAAGAAAGGAAAAAAAGATATTTAAGACACAAAACAAAAAATCAATAAAATGCCAGCAGGAAATCAACATTTTTCAACAATAACTCTGAATGTAAAAGGATTAAATTCCCCACTCAAAAGATACACACTGACTGACTGGATTAATAAGATGGACACCACAAAATGCTGTGTTCAAGAGACTCACCTCACATGTAAAGACACACATACATGAAGAGTGAAGGATAGAAAAGATATACCATGCAAATAGAAATGAAAGACAACCTGGAGTAGCTATTCTTATGTCAGATAAAATATACTTTAAATCAAAAACCATAAAAACAGATAAAGAAGGACACTATATAATGATAAAAGGATCTATCCATCAAGAAGACATAAGAATCACAAATATGTATGCACCCAACATCGGAGCAGCCAAATTTATAAAGCAAACACTATCATACATAAAGAAAGAGATAGATACCAATACCATAATAGTAGGGACCTGAACAGCCCACTCTCAACATTGGACAGATCATCTAGGCAACAAACCAACAGAGAAACACAAGATGTAAACAGCACTTTAGACCAATTGGACTTGGCAGATATCTACAGAACATTACATCCAGCAACCTCAGAATATTCATTCTTCTCATCAGCACATGGAACATTCTCCAGGATAAACCACAT
>NW_007735819.1:2732-3609 GCF_000696425.1 Galeopterus variegatus | reverse complement strand
AAATAAAGGGCATCCAGATTGGAAAAGATGAAGTCAAACTGTCCCTGTTTACAGATGATATCATCCTATATAGACTTTACAAAAAAAACTCTTCGAGTGGATACATGATTTCAGCAAAGTTGCAGGATACAAAATCAACACACAAAATACAGTAGCATTGGTATACTCCAACAGTGAACTAGCAGAAAAGAAATCAAGAAAGCTAGCCCATTTACAATAGTCACCAAAACAAAAAACAAAAAGAAACTAGGAATAAAGTTAACCAAGGATGGGAAAAATCTCTATGATGAGAACTACAATCCACTGTTGAGAGACATTAAAGAGGACACAAGAAGATGGAAAGATATCCCATGCTCTTACATTGGAAGAATTAACATTGTGAAAATGTCCACACTACCCAAAGTGATCCACAGATTCAAGGCAATCCCCATCAAAATTCCAATGACATTTTTCTCAGAAATGGNGGAATTCATCCCAGGGATGCAAGGTTGGTTCAACATACACAAATCAATAAATGTGATACACTGCATCGATAAAATCAAAGACAAAAACCATATGATCATCTCTATAGATGCTGAAAAAGCATTTCAGAAACTTCAACATTTGTTCATGATAAAGAGTCTCAGCAAAGTAGGTATAGAAGGAAAGTATTTCAACACAATTAAAGCCATATGTGACAAACCCACAGCCAAGATCATCCTGAATGGGAATAAGTTGAAAACTTTTCTCTTAAGAACAGGAAAAAGACAGGATGTCCACCCTCGCCACTCCTGTTCACCATAGTGTTGGATGTACTAGTCAGAACAATCAGGAAGAAGAAGGAAATAAAGGGCATCCAGATTGGAAAAGATGAAGTCAAACTGTCCCTGTTTACAGA
>NW_007735819.1:0-659 GCF_000696425.1 Galeopterus variegatus | reverse complement strand
ATAAATGCTGACAAAGTTGCAGAGAAAAAGGAACCCTCCTACATTGTTGGTGGGACTGCAAAATGGTGCAGCCTTTAAGGAAAATGATATGGAGGTTCCTCGAACAATTACAAAGAGATCTACCGTATGACCCAGCTGTTCCACTGCTGGGTATATACCCAGAGGAATGGAAGTCATCGTGTCGAAGGGATACATGCACTCCCATGTTTATTTCAGTGCTATTTACAATAGCCAAGAGTTGGAACCAGCCCAAATGTCCATCATCAGTTGAATGGATATGAAAATGTGGTATATCTACACAATGGAATACCACTCTGCTATATAAAAAAAAAAAAAAAAAAAAATGAAACACTACCATTTGCCGCAACATGGAAGGAGTTAGAGAAAATTACATTAAGTGAAATAAGCCAGGCACAGAAAGAGAAATACTGCATGTTCTNCCAAACTCATTCCAGGCAAACATCACCCTGATACCAAAACCAGGCAAAGATACAACAAAAAAAGAAAACTACAGGCAAATATCCTTGATGAAAATAGATGCAAAAGTTCGCAATAAAATACTAGCTAATAGAATACAGCAACACATACATAAAATTAAACACCATGATCAAGTGGAATTCATCCCAGGGATGCAAGGTTGGTTCAACATACACAAATCA
>NW_007735818.1:63181-72991 GCF_000696425.1 Galeopterus variegatus | reverse complement strand
GCTTGTGGTACTTGTTAAGGCAGCCCTAGGAAATGAATACGCTGCCACTCTAGGCTTGAGCTTAGTACCTCAGACTTCTTTCAGGATGGGCCCGAGCTACATCCCAAGTTCTAGAAGCTTCTTAGCCAGGCTCTTCTCTGATCTTTTCTGTGTTGTGGGTTTATTCCTTATCTATGCTGTTTGTGGTGTTCCCACTCGGGCCTGTTCCACTGACCTGGAACAATGGCTTCTAACTCTAGCTATACACTGGAATCTTCTAGGGAGCTTAAAAAAAGAAAAAAATATACTAATGCCTAGTCCTCACTCCAGGCCAGTTAATTTAGAATCTCTGGGAATGGAGTTCATGCATTTTTTTGAAAGCTCTCCAGTTGATTCTAATGTGCGTCAGGGTTCAGGACCACTGGAGGAAGCAGGTGCTAAGCTGAGGGCCTGAGGAAAGGGCTGCGAGAAGCAGGGCACCCGCCAAAATCAGCGGGGGATGGGGGGCACCTTGTTGAAACCAGAGGACACTCAATCCATGAGTCTCACAGACGTGAGCTTGAACCCGGGATCTTCCACTTACCTGTCTGACTGCGAGTAATTTAGCTGCTCTCCACTGTGGCTTCCTCGTGTACACATTAGGGGTACACTACCCAGGAAGGCCGTGCGAGGGTTCCTGGGTGAGGCTCTGTACCAAGGCACTGAGGCCGGGGCCTGGGATGCCGAGCACTGAGGACTATGTGGAGACACAGTGCAGACCCCGAGCGCCACCTCTCCCCAGCCCCCTCCTCTTTCTAGGAGTCTCCCCAGCCAAGAACAACCTGCCTGTGTACTTCATGCCCATTTTGCAGACCTGTCCCTGTTTCCTCTCTCCTCATTCCTCTCTCCCTGCCCAGCCACCTGCTCATCACAACTGCAACACTGAGGAGAATTCCAAAGCCCAGGAAGCCTGTGCTCTTGGTCTGCACGCCCCTTCTGCACAGATGAAACACGTGGGTGAAGAAAGTGTGCCTGTTCCCCGAGGGAGCGGGCTGCAGGCCAGGCGTGAGGTCATGGTGGTGCAGCCACAGGGCTACTGGCACTTCCTCCATATGTGACATCATTTCCAGCCGAGAACAGGCAGCTGAAAGGCTGCCAGGGGGCCCTCAAATAGGAGAGGGGTCTGGATCTGAAATGAGTGGGTAGCTCAGCCCCTTGCAAGAAATTCCTGGTTGCTTCCTGAACCCCAAGCCCTGTGGAGCTCTCGGCACTGGGACTGTGGGGATTCAGCATCTGCAGGGGCTGGGCCTGGCACTGGTAGTTTCCGAAGCTCTGTGGGCGTCTCTGATGAAGCCCCGAGCTGCCAGCCCTCCTAGGCTGTGTGCGTGAAGGCAAGTGCATGCGCAGTTACCTGCCGTGCAAACGCTTGTTAGGGGCGTGCCGGGCCCTCTTCCGGACACTGGGGACACAGTTGTGAACCAAACTCCAGGCGTGCATGAAGCCTCTTTTCTAGTAGGTGATCTGGAAAATGCATAAGTCAACAGATGCCTGAAATGATTTCAGGCTTTGAAAAGTACCGTCAAAAAAAATAAAACTAGGCAATGGGGCGGGAAGGACAGGGAGCACCATTAGGTGGGCTCAAGGCACCCTTCCCCAAGGAGGTAACAATTGAACAGAAACCCGAGTGAAGACAGGGAGTGAGCCCCAGAGGAACTGAGGGCCATGTTCCGGGCAGAGGAGCTGCCCTGTGCCTGGCATGCTGGGGGCAGCAGGGCAAGGGGGCTGGACTGGAGGGGGATGGAAGGAGGTGCCTGGAGGGCCAAAGGCCAGACGGCAGAGGCTGGTGGGCGGGAGATGGGGCTCTGGATGTTTTTGTAAATGGGGTGACATGCTTCTGAAGGTTCGGATCAGGGCAGTGACATGACCTGATTTATCTTTTAAGTGGATCCCTCTGGACAATCAGCTGTTGTGGGCAAGAGTTGAGTCAGAGGTTAGCTACAGGTAGACTTTCAGGCACTGTCCAAAGAGAAGCTACCAGAGGTTTATTCATATGTGGTAGGTAAAATATTAAATCAGACCTTGAAAATGATTCCTAGGCAGTGTTTACTGCTTAGAACTTAAAAGCAAAGTATGGAATGCATACATTTTGCCTTTTGTCAGATAATTCTCTGTATTTTCAAACGTGATATTTGCAGTGTTATTTGAATATGGTAACAAGATCAAACTCATGTGCATTTTTATTCATGTCTTTTTTGACTGTGTGTGCCACCGTTGCTGGTTTTATTACAGATTAGAGTGAAAGACGTAATTTGTCGGTGTCAGGTTTCTGAGTAGATTCTCAAGTAGATCTAGACTTACTGTATTCCTGACAAATAAACAAGCAGAGAATTTTTTCTTCAATCCAATTATTTAGCCCACTCTTGTTTATAAATGTTGTGCCTTTTCTAATTACATACTCTTTTTATTTGCACTTGTATCACCTCATTAATCTTGTTTGAGTCCAAGTAATTAAGTGTGCGTATTAGCATCTTAATGGTGCATTTGTTTTCAGTCTGTATTTCCGAAATAGGCAATAGTCTGTATTACCAAAATAGCACTCAATAGACTGTCTAGCTATGTATTCCATACCACAAGTAAAACATTGGAGCCATCAAAACCTATATATTTCAAAATTTACCTAAACCTATATCTATTTAGAGCTGGCCCACTAGCTCAGTTGGTGGCAGTGTGGCCTTGTAACACCAAGGTCAAGGGTTCGGTTCCCTGTGCTGGTCAGCCATCCCCAACCCCTGCAAAAAGAAAAAGCTAAAGCTTACATCTTTTTAAATGCTGCCTTAAAGGAATCTACTATACACTTCCTATAAGGCATGATATAAGATAAAAAAGAAAAATTCTAGGAACACTATACTTAGTAATAAAAGGAATAAAATATGCATAAAATAAAGATAAACCTACAAATAAAACCTCTAAAAATGTATCAAAAAATGCAGGAAGGAGAAATTTATATAAATTCATATAAATGGACACATTTGTGAAGTGTTTTGAATTTTTTCGTCTCAAATGTTATGTAACATAAATGACAAGTAAAAATTCATGAACTCACCAGGCAGATACAATCTTAAGCAAGTGCTCAGAGGTTAACATCTCTATCAATGGGACACATCGACCACATGTGCCTCCTGATGTGAGGCATAACATCATTCCTGTGATATTTCTGCCAAAATACATAACCCAAATCTCATTGTGGTGAGACGCTAGACAAACGCAAATAGAAGGACTCTCTACAAAATAACTTTGGTAGATTTTCCCCGTACTCTTCAAAACTATGAAGGTCACGAAAGATAAATAAAAGCTCAGTTATCCCAGATTAGAGGAAACCAAAGAGGCAGAACAAGTCAATGCCATAAGCAATCCTGGATTGGTTCCTGGACCAGGGAGTCAAATTCATTTTCATTTATCATAAAGGCCATTATTGGGACAATTCGTGAAATTTGAACAGGGGTATATAATAGTGTTGTATCCATTTTAATTTTCTGATTTTAATAATTATGCTGTGATTATGTAAGAGAGTGTTCTTATTCCTTAAAAACACACGCTGAAGGATTTAGGGGGAAAGGGGCATCACATCTGCAACTTACATACAGTTATAGGGAAGGAAAAACTATTTTTTTCTCTCTTTCTAGGTTTTCTCTCTGGGCCTCTGCAAATTAGACTGACAAAAGACAGATTAACAGGAGAAAAACAAACAAGTTTATTAACACATGCAGTGTGCATGCACGTGGGAGAAGTTCCGTGATGAATAGCTCAAAAGGGTAGATGGAACTTGGGCTTATGTAGCATCTTAACAAAGAACAGTAAATTTGCAGAGAAGTGACAAGACAAAGGGAAAGAGTTTTAGGCTCCCAAGGGCAGCAGACTGTGGGAAGATAAATACATGAGGGAAACTAATGGAAGATACAGATGATTTTAGTTAAGGTTTGTTTGTGCGGGTTTATCTTGATGCCATGTCTTCTGCAGTGATGAGGTTGTTGTCCCCTTCCTGATGTGGGAAGCAAGGGGACACCTTTACAAGGGGATTTATGTTCTGCTTTCAGGCAGGTAGTGGGAGGACTGAGAGCTTATCCTGTGTCTGCTTTTTAAAAAATTCCCTCCAGCTCAAAATACTCCTCATGCCAGTGTGGCATATTTTGGGGTGGCATACCCCTTCACAGTTCAGGAAAAAAAAGTAACACAAGGAAGGTAAGAGATAAAACTACCGTGGTAAAATGTTCATATTTGAGGAATCTGGGTGAAGGGTATACTTCATGTTTATCTTGGAACTTTTATGTAAATCTAAAATTATTTTGAATTATGAACTCTAAATTAAGTTTAGAACATTTTATTTTCTTCAGAATTTCAGAACCCCATCTAAACTAGTAGTTGCTAAAAAGTAGGAAGGAAACATTTCTTTTTTAAAGGCAAGGCAAGTATTTCTGAGATTGCCTTAAATTTATAATCAACGAGCTGAAAATATTTTTAATGTTTTTTTAATCTGTAGAGCAGTGTGAGCCTTGATGTGCCAAAAGAGCTATTTAGAATAAAGTGGACCAGTAGAAAGTACTTTTCTAATGCATAGATCACTGAATTCTTAGAGAAAGCTAATGCTAATGTGTAATTTTAAATATTTTGTTCACACTGTTCATAAACTTGCAGGGGGATCTCAATCTTTGTTATCTTGTTCTTGTATGTATTTTAAAAGAGGAAATAAAAATTTACCGAGAAGTGAGGGGGTTTTCCAAATGGGGAGTGTAATCAGGTACTGGAAACTTGCTGAAGAGTCTCTTCACCCCTGCGGACCAGGAAGAGGTGTGAACGCTGGATTTTTCATGTTCTAGATATATATTTACCCGGACATTGGTTTGTGGATGGCTCAAGCTTTGGCTCAAAAAAATTTATTTTCCCATAAATTTACATTTGCCCTAATCTTAGGGCCTTCATCCCATTGCAAAAGCACCCATCATTATTATAAATAATTTGGGACTAGCTTGTGAAGTTTTACTGAAAAGGAAGTAGCTAGTTCCTGTGGTTCAGCTCTTCAGCGGTGTGGGGCTGTAGATTACTGCCTACGTTTACAGAGATTTAAGTCCACTCCGTGAAGTCTTGCCTTCCACGCTTTGCACTTCCTGCTGGAACTTTGGTAAACTGGTAATCTAGGAGATTTTCGTCATGATGAGCAACCTAACTAGAGTAATGATACCCTGTTTTAGAAAGGGTGGTTCTCTTCTCAGCAATACTTGGCTAATGAATGAATAGAGGCTGTGAAGTTGGACATTATCTGGGGTCTGTCTTCCCTCCACAGCAGCTATGTGACTTTAGTGCTACCCTTGCTATTCACAGATTCAGTACTTAGAATTTGATTACTTGCTACTATTAATTTGTAACCCCCAAATTAATGCGTATGGCACTTCCATGGTCATTTGCAGATGAGCAGAGCAGTGACACATAGGAGTGGCCTGATGGCACGCTCTGGGTTGAGGTCTGGTTTCAGCCCTCCTGCTATAACCACATGTCCTTTTCATGCTATAACTAGGTGTCCTTTTCGTGGTCTATTCAGTGCCTCGTTTTTCACACTTTTGTGATTTTTGTTGGTGATTTCAGAGTTTAAAAAGGCATAGTCCTGAAGTGCTGTCTACCGTTCCTAAGTGCAAGAAGACCATGGAGAAAATAACATGTGTTAGGTAAGCTTTGTGCAGGCATGTGTTCTAGCAGGGCTGGCCAGGAGTTCAATGTTAATGAATCAGTGGTGCCGGTGTGCTTCAAAGAGTTCATGGAAAAGTGGAACTAAAATATAACGCACATCTTCCCACGAACTTTTTGAAGATCCTTTGTGTGTATTAAATAAGGTGTCTTTGAACAGAAACACACATAAGGTTATATTTTCATTGTTGACAGAAATGTTGTGACCTAACTCTCACAAAGACCTAACTGTGTTTTCCTTAGGAGCAATAGTTCAATATTGGCAAATTCATTGTTTGTGGTGACTGTCTAGGACATAATGACCTCAAATAGTGAAAATAGTTTCTATTCCATCTCTGAATCTCAGCTTCCTTGTAGGCATTGACTATATCACTTATCATATAGCCCACGAGAGTAGAAGTGAAACATCATCAATCATTCTGCCAAGGCAATAGGTGTAAGTTACGACTGTGTCAACTGGGCCATATGGTCACCTATCATAGGTGACATGAAGATGAAAATAACTCCTTTCAGTGGCAGTCGGCAATTGTTTCACCTTCTCTTATGGAGCCAGGCATGAGTATCACTGGTAAAGGCAACTAACATGTCCCCTTATGGAGTTGACAGTCTGTTGGAAAAGGAGGACACAAAACGAATAAGCAGAGAAATAAATATGTCATCGCACATTTTGAACACTTGTATAAAGGAAGAGGATAGGCTGTTCTTGGTGAGGATAAGTATCTAATTGAGAAGTTGGATGGTGAGGCAGGGAAGATCTCTCCGAAAAGATGCCATTTCAGCCAAGGGTAGCAGATGGGTTTCACTGTACCAGGAGAAGAGCTTTCCAGGTGGGTCGCGAGGCAGGTCAGAGCCTGATCCTTTCAAGGAAGACCTTAGCGGCTAAAAAGTAATAAACGAGGAGGATGTAGTGCAAGATAAGGTCGTGTAGAGGACTCTAGGAGCAGTGGGCATCTGCTGAGGGAGTCTTAGCACGGCAGTGATGAGATATTGTAGAAGTTCTCTGTAGTGTGTGGAATTGGGATAGGAGGGAAGAGCAAGTGAATGCAGGAGACCAGCTGGGGGCTGCTGCGGAGTCCTGGCAGAAGGGATGGTGGCAGTGGAGGGGAAGGGAGAGGACACGTTTGGAAGAAAGACTCATGAGGCTGGATCTGTTGGTCCTGGCGATGAATATGACTGTTCAGGATGAAGGGAAAAAAAAAAAAAAAAGAACTATCAGGAATGATTCTCAGATTGTTTCATTTTCTGAAAGGGGAAATGTTGAAGGAGAAATAGATTGTAGGGAGCAGAGTCAAGAATTTAGCAAATTAGATGTCAGTATGTTTACCTGGAGGACTGTAGGGTGGAAAGGTGTGGTCCCTTTCCTCACCCCTCATAAGGGTCACAGCCAACACTCCTATAATAAGACAGATTAACGAGGGAAAAGCATAACAAATGCATTTAGTCATAGTTTTATGTGATATGGGAGCCTTCAGAAATGAAGACCCCAAAACCCAGGGAAACTGTCTGTTTTTGATGGACAGTGGACAGCTGCATAGAAATGTGGACAAAAGCAGACTGAGGGGGGAACCTAGCCAAGGCCTGTCTGTTCCGATTCTTCCTGGTCCCTCTGTGTAGCTTTCCTTCCTTCCTGGTATGGGGCAGGACCCCTCTGAAATGAGGGTCTTCAAGGGAGAAGGGAGAGAGCGACCTTTCTAAGTTGTATGACTTGCTTTGGAGGAGAGAGGTTCTCATTTCTATGACCTGCGATGGGGAAGAGGAATTCTGCTTTCTGTGACTCGCTTCAGGGAAGGAAAAGGGGCAAGAGACAGGAGGACGGGAGAAGGTCAGAGAGACCTTGCTTCGGAGCCCTTCCAATCGCCTTTAGTCCCAAGGACCCGGCACACCCAAGTTCCATACTTGGGCGTATCATGCTCTGAGCCCCAACGAGACCATTCATAAATACTAGTTTCTTCTTCCTTTTTTAATCCTGGCAAACAGAATCTTTAAAATGATATTTGTTCCTTTTCTCTCCCTCTCTTTGTCTCTGTGAATTTGTGTTTATCGGAGTCTAAATCTGGTCTTTAGCTCTTTATATCTCAACATTCTTTTACATGCATTATCAGAAAGTCCATTAACAGCCATCTCCTCAGCGTTGCGCCTCTTCCCAAACCTTTGCAGTTTACCTGGTGTGGGTTTCAGATCTGCTTCAGGATGCCAGCAAGAGAGAGGACTGGGGACCTCATCGGGTCTAGGTCCTTGCACCGACCACACAGTGCCCCAGCATGGGCCTTCTAAGCTTGTGGCTCTTCAGGCACACTCGTAGGCTTAGCTGCTGTCATAAGGCAGTGCCCATACAGCAGGGCTGGGATTTTGGAAGCTTTCATCCCACCAGCTTGACCAATCCCATCCACACAAACCTCCAGATTCCGTTTTTGAATTCGGGTTGTACTTCTGACTTCTGCTTCTGTCCTTGGGCTCTGCTGGGAGGAAAAACTTTCCTCTACCCATTTAGATTCACATGGTCATGGGAGGTGGGGGCTGTGAAATAATTGACAATAGACACATTAACAGGAGAAAAGAGAAGGTTGAATTGCATCTGCATGCTGGATTACTCAGTGAGGACTGAATAGACAGTGGTAAAGGTTTACATGGCAACTTAACAAAGAAAGGTAGTTGACGGCTTTGATGGGCAAGCATGGAAGGTTCTCTTGGGCTTTTTTGATGCTAATGAGGCTGAATCAGTCCTTCCTAGAGGTAAGGGTCAGTCTTCTCCCAAATGCGGACTCCCTCAGAGGAGGTTCAATGGCAGTGCTACTTCCAGGATGCTGTGCTTTAATTCAGGTAGTTTCTTTCTGTGGCTGCTGATTGTTCAGCTGCTTTCAGTTTCAAGTCATTTTCATACCACTTTGGTGGGCTGTTAATCCCTTTAGACCTCAGGCTTACTTTCCTGTCAGAACCAGACCCATGAGAGTCTGAGCTGAATGTCAGAAGCAAAGGGCTCCTTCTCCCCTCACGCAGATGTACACACTTTCTGCCCAGTGATTTGCTCTGCCTACGAAGGCGCAGGGGACAGTTAACCCTTCTGGGGTCACAAAAGGTGGTGTTATCTTCCGCCCCCTCCTCGGTGGTATTGGTTCCCCTATTTGCATAGCTACTTGTGAGTGAGGCCACTTTGTTGACTTTTTCCTCAACCAGGAAGATCTGTTTCAATTGGCTTCACTGAGGCTACCCCAAGATAGACACAGTGCCTGGAAGCTTTCTTGTCTTGAAACTTGTAAGACCTGCCACCTCCTGTGGAGATGTATAACTAATGGATAATGAAGGGATGCTGCAAGTTACAGGTTTACAGGTTTCTTGTAACTTTTAGATCTAGATAAATGAAGATGTTTAAAGAACAGTGGGCATTAGATCAGTCCTGTGGTCAAAGGTATAATCCTAAACCTTGCTAAGTGAGTTAGTTCAGCCCTTTCCTCTTGGGTTGTAAGTGTTGATACTCTTTGGTTAGGAAACATTCAATATTTGTTGATAAAAACAGGAAAGTCCTCCCCCACCCCGCCTTTTTTTTTTTTTTTCCCAGTTACCAAGTGTCGAGCTAGGGCTGGGTCTGGAGCGCACAGACCTCTCAAGCACATTCATAAACTGGGTCACAAACCCTTCACATGCCAGGCTGGGTCCCCAGACCCCTCACATGCCAGGCTGGGTCCCCAGAACCCTTACACGCCAGGCTGGGTCACCAGACCTCTCACATGCAGGTCTATGAGCTAGGTAACCAGCAAACAGGTCCTTGGAAGCTGTAGGTTGGAGAGCATGGCACATGCCCAAGGCAGATGCCAGCCAATCCATGGCACCATACAGATGCACTAACTCCACCCCCACACACAATTTGGTTACAAAGAATGCACCGCACCACCCCCAACCAGACCTACAGAGAGGAGGCCTGATTAATTATTCTATTTTCCCAACACTAAGTTTTTACCAAGTGACCCATAACCTGTTAAAATGTGATTATGAGTGGTTTTGAGCACTGCTTTGCTTCCAAGGACAGGAAATTTTAGAGGAATTAAGGAGATTAAGGAAATGGGAACAAAGCAAAGCGTTACTATGTAAAGTTCTAGTTTTTTGGGGAATATACCCAGA
>NW_007735818.1:60846-62739 GCF_000696425.1 Galeopterus variegatus | reverse complement strand
AGAGAAATACCACATGTTCTCACTTACTGGTGGGAGCTAAAAATTAATAAATAAATTCACATACACACACACACACAGAAAAACGGGGGTGGGGTGGGGGGTGAAGAAGATATAACAACTACAATTCCTTGAAGTTGATACAACAAGCAAACAGAAAGGACATTGTTGGGTGGGAGGGAGGAAAGGGGGGAGGGAGGGAGGTTTTGGTAAGGGGCAACAATAATCAACCACAATGTATATCGACAAAATAAAATTTAAAAAAAAATAATAATAATTAACATTCTTTTTATTTGGCAAGAGGTAATGATGCCTTGGGTATAGTATTTTGAGCTTTTAATAAGACTTGCAAAAATGTATTAATGAATTTTTGGACAATCTGGACAAATAGGTACTGGATGCAGATAATACACAAATAGTTGCATATCAGCAGCAAAGCCTTAGCCTCATCTCCTCTTCTTCCTTCCCTGGGGCTGCTTGGATGTCCACGGAGCTGGTATTCAGCCAGGTCTCACTGGCATAATGGTCCATTATGGCCAACATCCATTCTGATCGGTCATTGTGAACTCTTTACTGTTGTTAAGTAGTTTAAATATGATCTCAGGGTATAATAAACTAGAGCTCTTGAGAAAAACAGCCAGATTAGCTCTTTAGGAACTTCATGCATGGTGCCCACACCCTATATATAATTAAAATGAAAAACAATCATAAAAGAAGTGTGAGGAAATCCAGCACAGTGCACATTTTCCCCATGATGATAACTTCAGTATGATCTTAGAAATATTAAATAAATTATGTTTTATTTGCTCATTGATTAGGGCTTTGCTGGTGCCTTAAACATGAGCCTTTGTTGAGTTCAGAGTGGGCCTCCAACAGCGGATGGGAAAGGAGAGAACTGGAAATTACTGATTGAATCTATTTACATTTTGAGCTTCCATCGATAGTTGTGTTGACTTAAAGTGAGTAAAAATTGTTTGCACAGCCATTAAGCATTTATGATGATGTGTTGAGTCACTTAAAAGGAAACCGTGCTTAAATTAATAAAGCATCATGAACAAATCGACTTCTTTTAATTTCAAAATAAAGCAAAATACTCAACAGAGGGATTTACCACAAAAGCCTACATTTATTAACCCCCCACTTTCGCTTACTGGATTAATGAAATGATTTGCTTTTGGCTTTAGAGTAAACAAGTGTGGCCTTTCCTGGGACAGATATCTGCCAGCGCCACTGTCGGTGTCACCTAATTCCTGCTGCACCGTGAAGTTCTGAGCTGCAAGGCAGGTGGTGTGCTGGGATTTTGGCAGAACAATTTACCTGCCCTGGCTTATGTTTCCCTGTGGATGTCACAGGCATGTGCCACTCCTGCTCCAGCCCTGGGAGTGTGGCCTTTCCCTGGACAAGCCTCAGGATACAGGGCTGGTTCTAGCTTCCTGTGCCATCGTTAGGAGCCTGTCTTACTGGAAGAGATGTGGTGTCACGATAGTCACTCCCTTCTGCTCCATGCCAGGTTGGAAAGAAGGATATTTATGAAAATAGAGTGCCAAAGAGACATGCCAATCACCAGATCCCCTAATGAGTGAGGGATTTATCTAGAAACACAGTGGAAAATTCCCATTAAACATGCAAACGAGACTGAAGGGATGGCCAGAAAGTTGAGTGACAATTGTTTGTTGAATAACTGCATTTTTATTAGTTTGAAATATAATTGCATAGGTTTCTGGTAGCCTGGGGAGGAGAGAATAGTTTATCAGTACAATTCAAAGTTATAAAATGTGCTCATTATTAAATTGCTATAACTTTAAAGATGGGATGTATAGGTTAATGGCAGAAAGAAAGAGAAATCTATGGAAAATTTCTTTTTAGACCTGCCTAGCTTCATGACCTTAGAAAATT
>NW_007735818.1:58740-60172 GCF_000696425.1 Galeopterus variegatus | reverse complement strand
ATTGCATAGGTTTCTGGTAGCCTGGGGAGGAGAGAATAGTTTATCAGTACAATTCAAAGTTATAAAATGTGCTCATTATTAAATTGCTATAACTTTAAAGATGGGATGTATAGGTTAATGGCAGAAAGAAAGAGAAATCTATGGAAAATTTCTTTTTAGACCTGCCTAGCTTCATGACCTTAGAAAATTACAAAAATGATCATTTATTGAACAATGTGCCAGGAACTCACTGAAGCCCTTGGAATCACTTAATCATCTCAGCAACCCTGTGAGGTAGCAGTAACATTCTCATTTTACAAATGGGGAAACTGAGGCCTAGCAAGCTTAAGGGATTTGCCTGAATCACCCAGCCAGGCCCTCTGACCCTAGAGGTCATGATCTTCATTCTCCGTATGTTTGTTGCTTCAGTCACTTGACTTTTCTGGTTTGTTTCTGTGTTTTTAAAATGTGGGGACAGGACTAGGCTCCTTATAAGAAGTCAGAGAGTTTTGGAACAGGAAGCTCATTGCCTTTTTTATTTTCTTAACTAAAACTGAGCAGAGCCAATGTTCATCACATACTCACTGGTAAAGGTCAAGAGAATGACGAAATGGTAATTACCAGGAGTATTTGTGGCAATTTAAGTCATTTCAGGATTTTACCAGTGACAGTAATTTTTATTAGTTTTAGTAACAGAGACATGGAGAGGTTTGTCTCAGCTTACATTTCAGTTGCCTTTTTATTTCTCTCTGAACAAACCTTCCCCCCCGACCACATCATTTCCCTAGAACTGCTGAATAATCACAAGGCAAGCCAAGCAAATGGGCCGCTCCACCGTGCTCATCAAGGGTGTGATGACTAAATGCAGGGGGCGAGTGAGAAGAGGCAATTTCAGGCAATGGAAAAGAAACCCTCCACTGCTTAGAAGAACCAGGACCCACTGCAGTTATCCTGTGCTGTCCAATCTGGAGCTTATTAAACTCTACATCAGTCGATGTAGGAAAGAAAAGATTCATTCATTAGCAGCTCATAGATGCCTCTGCACTGCTTGGAGTTTCCTAAGACATACCTAACTTAAATACATACAAGGAAGTTTTAAAGTGCTTCCCTGTGCTTAAACTTGCTGTTTCACCTAAATGAATTTTCCAGGTAAGTGAAAGCCAAAACTAAATATTTGGTAATAAATGATGATGGAATTTTAAATTTTTATTATGTATACCACATAGGCAAATGAGGATTTACAACATACATGTATTGTTTAATGAGGAAAAATGGAATAAATAATGAATACCCACGTGCCCACCACCCAGCCTGAGAACTAGAACATAACCAGCAGCTTTGAATCCGGGATTTCATTCCCCTCTCTCACGCTAATAAAGATGGCCCTGGATATTTTATTAATGATTTCTTTGTTTTTCCTTAGGGTGATATAAATATAAATAATATATTTTTC
>NW_007735818.1:57330-58645 GCF_000696425.1 Galeopterus variegatus | reverse complement strand
CTGGAGCTTATTAAACTCTACATCAGTCGATGTAGGAAAGAAAAGATTCATTCATTAGCAGGTCATAGATGCCTCTGCACTGCTTGGAGTTTCCTAAGACATACCTAACTTAAATACATACAAGGAAGTTTAAAAGTGCTTCCCTGTGCTTAAACTTGCTGTTTCACCTAAATGAATTTTCCAGGTAAGTGAAAGCCAAAACTAAATATTTGGTAATAAATGATGATGGAATTTTAAATTTTTATTATGTATACCACATAGGCAAATGAGGATTTACAACATACATGTATTGTTTAATGAGGAAAAATGGAATAAATAATGAATACCCACGTGCCCACCACCCAGCCTGAGAACTAGAACATAACCAGCAGTTTTGAATCCAGGATTTCATTCCCCTCTCTCACGCTAATAAAGATGGCCCTGGATTTTTTATTAATGATTTCTTTGTTTTTCCTTAGGGTGATATAAATATAAATAATATATTTTTCAACTTTATAGAAATGGAGTCGTTTGTCTGGACTTTTAATTGGTTTGCTCAACAGCAACATCGTGTTTCTGAAATTCAACCACATTGATGCATGTGGCTGTAGTTCATTTTCACTCTTTATAGTGCATTCTATTTTATGAATATTGCACACTTAATTTTTCTTAGGATGGGAAATTATTCGAGTGGTTTCTAGTTTCTTGCTGTTAGGAGAATACTAAGAATATTTTTGTCCATCTCTCCTAGTGTAGATGTGCAGGAGTCTTTCTAAGATGTGCACCCAGGAGAAGAGATGCTCTGTGTTGTAGGCTAAAATATTACTAGGCAATACCAATTTGTTTTCAAAGCAGTTGTGCCAATTTAAATTCTCACCAGGAATACATGAAATTCCTGTTGTTCCACATACTTGTCAACAGTTGGGATTGTCAGATAGTACATGTTTTCTAGTCTCTTGGATGTAAAATAGTATCTTTGGAGTTTCTTGGCATTTTCCTGATTACTAATGAGGATGACCATCTTTTCATGGCTTTACTGGCCTTCATGTTTTTGTTTTCATGCATTGCCTGGATATGCCCTTTGGGGTTACTTATCATTTTCATATTGGTTCATTGGAGTTCTTTATATATCCTCGTGGGGGACAGAGAAAGAGGCGGAGCAAACACGTTGGGCTTGTAAAGACTTTCTCGTCAGAGACATTTTGCTTTCATGTTCTTATGTATGAATGAAAATATATAAATGTAACGTGTTGTAGTAGCACGTGGCACCTTTTTGTTCTTTTTACTTTCTCATTGAATTCTTTAGTCCATTATCTGATTTCTGAGAGTAAGAATT
>NW_007735818.1:53201-56502 GCF_000696425.1 Galeopterus variegatus | reverse complement strand
GTTCTTTTTACTTTCTCATTGAATTCTTTAGTCCATTATCTGATTTCTGAGAGTAAGAATTTAAACTCCTTGAGAGCAGCAACCTGGACGTTTTCAACTCTTGTTTCAGAATCTCCCAGCTCAGTGATTGACAGGAAGAAGGCTCTTGTTACTATTTGTGAAATGAATGAAATCTTTCTTCCTTGGGGGATTTGGATAGTGCTGTTGCTGATTTTGCCCCAATTCTTTGCACACTGTTGGGAGATGACACCGTGGGGGGAGGGGGCAGGGGGAGAGGAGACTAGAGAGAACGGAGCTTGGGAAGGGCAGGGGAGAGGAGACTAGAGAGAATGGAGCTTGGGAAGGGCAGGTGTAACCTTGATGTCTTCCCAGCCTTGAGTCGCCTCCCTCCATGGCAGAGGCTCATTCGTGGGAGTGTGAAATTCTCAGTCTGATTTCCTCTCTTCCGATGGAAACTTATAACTTAGCCAAGTGTAAATGGTTCATGTATGAGTCCCTAACTTTTGTCTTGCTTGTGTTACTCTTCAAAACACTAGGTGTTAAGAGATTGGAATGAATCTCACTTTGAACTGGGTCTTAGCTCCTGTGCTATTTTGTCCTCTATTTGTGAAATGAGATTACAGAACAGTATCTACTGCCCTACCTCGAGGAGGTTCTACGTGTGTTGAAATGATATGGATGTTGGAAAGTGTGGCTTGCTTTTTTTTTTTTTTAATACATGAGAAATAGTTGATGCTAAAATCTGATATAAAATAGTTATGACTAATAATTTTTTGGGGGGGCAGGAATGTAAAATAATTTAAGTCTGAGGAAATAATTGGCTAACCAGTTTCTTCCTTTGTCTTGCAGAAGAAGAACATTGTTATGGAAAATGAGGAGTAAAAGTAGGGGTCCTCTTTCTGAATTTTCTTTCTTATAATTCAGTCCCTTTGATTATGATGTGTCTTTCTGTTTAGAATTTGGAAACAACCTCTAGATCATTGTAATGAACTTGAGAACCTCGTTAGTGGAGAGGACCCTGTAAGTGGTGGATGGAAGTGAAATCTTCACTTGGTGATTCATCTATCCAATGCTTTCTTAACGCAGTAGTTGTAATCCTTATTAGGTTGTTCAATGAATATTTACCATTTTACACTTTTATACTTGTGAGGCTTAAGATCACTGCACACATTTGGTATTATGACAAGACAGGAGGGAGCATGGTGCTGATGGTGATACGCTACCACGTCTCTGTCCGCGCAGGAACAGGTAAGTGGTGAGCAGGAAGAGTCTCCTACTGAGGACAAGGAGACTGTCTCAGTTGATTAATTCATTAGTTAGTTTTGCAGCTTTCTGCTCTATCTCAAAAGCTGGATTTTTCCTGTGTCTTCACTGGTTTTGAAACTTTTTGATCACTGACATCAAAGTTTTGGTCATAAGAAAGAATGACTGAGGGGAGTCTTGGTGTTGGGGATCCTGTGCTTTAGCAGTTCCGCGGTAGTGGGCTCCTCTTCACTTTCTCTAAGGAGAGAGCTTCTCAGAGACCGGGCGTAGGTGTCCTGCTGCCCTTTCTGTCCTGCTGTCCAGAGGCAGCGTGCACGGTGGCCTCGGGCTCTGAAGCGCCTGGCTTCCGCAGGGCTCTGCTGCGGGCCTGGGAACTGAGCAGCGCTCTCCAAAATGACTTCTTTTGTTCTCAGGTGCATTTTTGAAAAACTGTTCACTCTGTGAAGTTTCACAGCCTTTGGTTTCCATAGGAATTCAGGACCACATCACAGAATTTAAAGCACAGAGTGGAAACGTGGCCTGATCTTACAGGTGACTTCACCGGCGGGGGGTGTGTTTTCCAGTCGATGGAGAGACAGGAAAAGCGCTGTTTTCCTTTCCATGCACGCTCCGATGCCAGCCCGTGGGGGCAAAGAGCTTTTTGGTTGATAAAAGCTAAAAAAAACACCCGCCCTTCTCACCTTTCAAGTTACGACAGTCATTCACAACCGTCAATTGTAAAGATGCTCTGGATGCCGTCCAGAGGTGACCTTGAACAAGTTCCAAGAGTTGATGAAAACATCCCAAGCTTTGTGACGAAGATGCTTCTGACTCGTCTTCAGTAGGATTCACCATCTGCGTTATTTTTCCATCAATGGTGGTAAAAAGGGAAATATCCTGAACCGTCTGGCAGCTGAAAAACAGGATGTGTCCACAAAAGCCCTGCAGCCAAAGCTTGTGAAACTTTACCATGGTGAATTGAGAAGAAGGAGGATTTGGTTGGACTGGAATTTTCTCTTATCTTAGTTACAAAAAAAAAAAAAAATAGACCAGAATTAAAGCATTAAAACATGCCTTAGAGAACCTACTATTTTTCCTACACGTTAAATATTTTTAAAACAACCAACCAAGAGAAGAAGTCTTTTTCCCCTATTGGATTAACATTTAGGTAAAAGGCAAAATAGTCAAGTTTAAATAAAACCACTCTTCAGGAGATCCCTAGTTTAGGTCGGTTTCAACGAAAAGCTTTTGTAATGTTCTACCACAAACCTATTGTTTGATTTGGAAGAGGAATAGATTCTGAAGGAAAGAGGATAGTTGTAGATATGCTGTGTTTGAGATGCTTGTGTGATACCCAAGTAGCTGTGTCAAGTAAGCAGTCGGATGTTTGAGGCAGGCAGGCAGGAAAGGAAGGAAGGAAGGGAGGGCTTGGGTTTTGGGGGTCTATTTAAAGTGTGTCTACGGGATTGTATGAGACACCTGCAGACAGTGTCTAGAGAAAGACAAGGACGCAGAAATGAGCCCTGTATTCATTAGGCTAGGCGAAGCTCTGCTGTGCGTTCAAACAGTCTCACAATCCTGGTGGCTTATCAGGGGCATACCCACGCTGAATGTCCACCGTGGACACTGTGAAGCCCCACCGTACTATAACTGCACCTTCTGGGCAGAAACGTGGGTCTCTCTTGTGCAATGTCGTATCCCCAGTACCTGGAAGAGTACCTGGCAGGAGTTAGTAATTGATAAAATATACATGTACACGCACACGAGGGGTCTTCAAAAAGTTCATGGAAGGATTCAGTCATCTTTTAAGTCCATTTTTCCATGAACTTGTGTGTGTGTGTGCAGCACACGTATACTCCTTTTGATCAGCTTTACTGAGGTATGGCCAAAGAAACCGACCTTCATTCAGGGAGTAGTGACAAGTGTGAATAGTCATGTAACCATCACCACAGCACCACAGTCAAGAAACAGCCCATTTTGGGCCGGCCCGGTGGCGCATGCTACAGTGCGCCGCTTGGGAGCGCTGCGGCACTCCCGCCGAGGGTTCGGATCCCACATA
>NW_007735818.1:49984-51357 GCF_000696425.1 Galeopterus variegatus | reverse complement strand
TGCTGCTACTGAAAACCACATAGGCCTTCCTACTCGGTTGAGCTGAGTATTGCATTGAAATATTTATGATGTCTGAGGAGTCTAATTGGGTCCCATTTCTAAGTAGGCTACCACCTTAACTCCTCTGGGATGTGCCAAGGAGCACCCACAGGCAGATCCTGGAGTTTTCCAAAAATGTTATTTGTATCTGTTGGGCCCCAGAGTTTTATGCTCTAAGTGTGTGGCTGAATTAATTTTTGCCTGGAAAATTTTTAAATAGATGTTTGAAATGTCAACCTCAGTTTTTTTTTTTTTTTCCCCTAAATCTCACTCAAGTTTCATAAACTTTCACTTGAAGCTGTGTGACTTCCCAGTGAACCCTTGTACCTGAGTGAATTGATTTGCTATTTAGGTCCTTTGCCATAATAAGCTCATTAAATGCTGGGNTCCGGTACGGGCGCGACACTGAGGGTTGCGATCCGTTGCCGGACACACAAAAAGACAAAAAAAGAAAGAAAGAAACAGCCCATTTTTATCACCCCAGAATGTTCCTTTGTGCCCCTTTGCAGTCAAACTCCGCCCCTGGCAACCACCAATATGCTATCAGTTTTGCCTTTTCTAGAATTTTCTATAAGTGGAATCATACAGTATGTGGTCTTTTATACCTGGCTTCTTTTATTTATCATAGGATGGGCAAACTTTTTCTGTAAAGAGTTAGATGGCAAATACCTTAGGCTTGTAGGCTATATGGTTTTTGTTGGAACTACTCACTCTGCTGTTCTAGTGAAGGTCTTAGACAGTACATTCCTGAACGGGGGTAACTCTGCTCCAATAAAACTTTGATTTTAAATAGGCAGAGGGCTGGATTCGGCTCACAGGCTGAAGTGTGCCAACCCCTGACTTGGCATAGTTCACTGCAGATTCTCTTCTAGTATTATGTGCATCAGCAGTTCATTCTTTTGTTTTTGCTGAGTAGACTTCCACTTTTATGGATGATATTGCACCATTTGTTTATCTGTTCGAGTTGTTTCTAGTTTTTGGCTTTTATGAATAAAGCTGTTATGAACATTCATATATAAGACTTTCTGTGGAAATGTGTTTTCATTTATCTTAGGTAAATCCCTAGGAGTAGAATTGCTCGGTCATATGGTAAATGTATGTTTAATATTATTAGAAACTGACTAAACAGTTTCTTTAAAAAGAAGAATCCTGCTATTTACCAGCAATGTATGAGAACTCTAGTTGTTCTAATTTTTTTTGCCATTGTAGTGAGTATGTATTGGAATAAATACTTAGTAATATTTAAATGCTAATGGATATAAATGAATCAATGAAAATATGTTGTAAATATTGTGTCATTGATTTCTTAATATGATTTTTAAATGACTGCTTAT
>NW_007735818.1:34706-48420 GCF_000696425.1 Galeopterus variegatus | reverse complement strand
CATCAAGAACTAAGTCTTCGTTGAGCCTGAAAATCCAAGCCATAACTGATTCCTGTCCCTGGAGTCAAGTCACAGCAAGTTCACTAAGTCACAGTCAATATTTTATAATACAAAGTGGGAAGATGTAACAGTGATCAGTAATGGAAAAGTGCTTAAGCCTCCCCACTTATGAAGAAGGAAATAACCATGCATTTGAGATGTCATCTGCAGTGAAGCAAATAGGTCTGCAAAGAAGAGATGAGTCAGGGGTAATAGCTTGTACTAATGGCTCAGACTTTGCCACTGGTTCCTCCAGATGAGGCTGTATACCCGTTGACTTGATTCTGCTCAACAGAGTGGCTGGGAACCCATCTTCTGTTTGCAATGGTCCTGTCTCAGTAAGTGACATCATCATGTGTTCTGTTATGCAAGACAGAGTCCTGGGTCACCCTTGATTCTGGCTTCTCTCTCTTCTCTTATTATCAATTCCTTTTTATTTTTATTTTTATAATAGCTTGTAAAATCATCACCTTTCCCATCTCCAGTGCCACCCCAGTCCAAGCCACTGCTGTCAGTTGGTTTCTTACCAACCNACCTGAGTGAATTGATTTGCTATTTAGGTCCTTTGCCATAATAAGCTCATTAAATGCTGGGGCCTGCTACCACAAAGTGATGATTTCAGTTTTGAGTGCTTGTTCTGCAGCTGTACTGTGACAGAGCTAGATGTCAATTAGGATTATTTCTTGTTAGTGGAAATAAAATCACGTTATCTGCTAATAAAAGAATCTCTCTGTTCTTTCTCTAGGGGGGTGGAAGAGTATATTCAACTCACACAAAAGTTTATCTATTCATTAAATGAAAAGGTAAAAAGATAGAGGTCATAAAGAGATCCCGCACCGGAAATCATGATCCGAGCTGAGGGCTATTTTTCCTGCAGAGTGTCTCTCAGAGGAGAATCGAGTTGGAGGTTCTATCACAGCATCAAGAACTAAGTCTTCGTTGAGCCTGAAAATCCAAGCCATAACTGATTCCTGTCCCTGNTTTCCCATCTCCAGTGCCACCCCAGTCCAAGCCACTGCTGTCAGTTGGTTTCTTACCAACCCGCACTACATAACCGTGTCCATCCTTGACCCATTCCAGTCTATTTTCCCTGCGGGCAGAGGTAAAATGAAAATCTGGTAATCTTGTGCGCTGCTGGCTCAAAACGTCACCCTCTGTCACATTCAAATCCAGGTCTGTCTTCTTTCAAAACCTGTTCTCTTTCTCACCATCTCGGCTCTATAAAGTTTGGAGTGGTTGACCTTGACTTGAAAAACCGAGAAAAGCAAGATTCTTAGATGTCCAGTGGAATCTGGTTCTCTTTGACATCACTCATCAAATTTCTGCCTCAGCTAATTAGGTCCCAGAATCTGTCCCACCAGAACTGTCAGTAGAACTCAAGCTTTCCACACAGATTTAAAATACCTGATTTTTTCTAGGCAAGACAAAATATATTGTAATAGTAAAATGGTAGGGTGTATGATGTCCTTTTCTAGTTTTTTTTTCACAATTCTCCTCATCTATCTAGGTTTTTTTCTTTTCTTTTTTTGTGTTTTTTGCTGTCAGTGTGTTTTTTGCACTACAGAGACCCTGTGAAAGCAGATAATAGCAGATTGAGTCCCAAGTTGCTAGAACTCCATGCAGGTAGAAAGAATTTTAAGTTATCAGTATCCCATTAATGGAGGATAGAGGAAAAACCAAAGTAAAATTTAAAGGTACTAAACCAGCAAACTGCTAGCACTAAGTTGGAAGTTCCTTTATCTGTTTTCCTCTTATTGGTTTTTAATCTGATCACTTCCCTGGGACCGCAGATAGGTTGTGGGGAAGCTCTGCCCGGGGAAGCTCTGCCCAGGAAAGCCAGGTGAAAATGAGCATTAAAAAAAAGAGAGAGAGAAAATAATCCATCCAGAATGTGGTCCTTGGGATGGTAGTAAGCAGATCAGCAACCCCAGGATGTAATCGATAATAATGGCTTTTGAAAGAAAGTGAGCCGAGATGCGGGGTACCGATCAAGCTTTATTAAAGGAAAAGAATCTGCCGGCTGCGCCCAAAGCGGGCTGCCCCAGCTGTGGGGGTGCTAGAGCTTATATAGGGCACCAAGGGTTGGCTGATACCATCAAGGAGGGGCATTATGCTAATGTGGAAACTATGCGACCAGGGTGGAAAACTGTGCCCTTGTGTAAGCAAAAGGTTTCTGTTTAAGTCAGGAGGCTTCTCATAAAGGGAAGGGGTAAGGGGTTTGGTGCTGGAGTGGAAGATGAGGCCGTTGGCTATTTTGTGCTTATTGTCTGCACAATGGTGCTGGTCACGTCCAAAATCCATCAGCTTTCAGAGTAGAACCACAGATGACCATTCCCCCAGATAGGTACCAGGGATTACCAGTTAGCACTTCCAGGTCTTCCTTAGAAATAAACGTGGTAAGGAATTCCTGGATTTCTCTACATACTATGGAAGGGCAACCTTTTTGTTCTCAAGTGTGGCCCACTGTCATCTTGATGTTTGTGTGAAAAGCTCCTCAAAGTGTGGCTGTATGTCCATGCTGATAGCATTTGCCCCAGCAATGTTTTATCTTAAGACAAATTGCAGCAAACTTGTGGAGGAACTCAGATAAAAACTAGAAAGAAGAAATTTGTGTTATTAAATCCAGGGAGTTTTGACAGAGCCTACTGAGGTGAAAGAGATAAGAGGGGAAGATTTTTTTTGGTTGTCCTGCTGGTTATGTGTGTGTCGTGCCNAAGCTCTGCCCAGGAAAGCCAGGTGAAAATGAGCATTAAAAAAAAGAGAGAGAGAAAATAACCCATCCAGAATGTGGTCCTTGGGATGGTAGTAAGCAGATCAGCAACCCCAGGATGTAATCAATAATAATGGCTTTTGAAAGAAAGTGAGCCGAGATGCGGGGTACCGATCAAGCTTTATTAAAGGAAAAGAATCTGCCGGCTGCGCCCAAAGCGGGCTGCCCCAGTTGTGGGGGTGCTAGAGCTTATATAGGGCACCAAGGGTTGGCTGATACCATCAAGGAGGGGCATTATGCTAATGTGGAAACTATGCGACCAGGGTGGAAAACTGTGCCCTTGTGTAAGCAAAAGGTTTCTGTTTAAGTCAGGAGGCTTCTCATAAAGGGAAGGGGTAAGGGGTTTGGTGCTGGAGTGGAAGATGAGGCCGTTGGCTATTTTGTGCTTATTGTCTGCACAATGGCGCTGGTCACGTCCAAAATCCATCAGCTTTCAGAATAGAACCACAGATGACCATTCCCCCAGATAGGTACCAGGGATTACCAGTTAGCACTTCCAGGTCTTCCTTAGAAATAAACGTGGTAAGGAATTCCTGGATTTCTCTACATACTATGGAAGGGCAACCTTTTTGTTCTCAAGTGTGGCCCACTGTCATCTTGATGTTTGTGTGAAAAGCTCCTCAAAGTGTGGCTGTATGTCCATGCTGATAGCATTTGCCCCAGCAATGTTTTATCTTAAGACAAATTGCAGCAAACTTGTGGAGGAACTCAGATAAAAACTAGAAAGAAGAAATTTGTGTTATAAAATCCAGGGAGTTTTGACAGAGCCTACTGAGGTGAAAGAGATAAGAGGGGAAGATTTTTTTTGGTTGTCCTGCTGGTTATGTGTGTGTCGTGCCACTTAGGGATAAAATATTTGACACCCTGCAAATGGGGGAAACATGTTTTCTAACTAGGTTTTTCCGGAGAAACATATCGAGGCTTTTCTGTTTAGAGCCATTATAATGGTGAGGACGTTGAGGGTCAGACATGTCACGGAACTTGTCCAAAGTCACAGAGCTTTGGACGTGGCAGAACCAGGATTAACACCCAAGCCAGTCTCTGACCTCGGGTAAGGGGTTTGGTGCTGGAGTGGAAGATGAGGCCGTTGGCTATTTTGTGCTTATTGTCTGCACAATGGTGCTGGTCACGTCCAAAATCCATCAGCTTTCAGAGTAGAACCACAGATGACCATTCCCCCAGATAGGTACCAGGGATTACCAGTTAGCACTTCCAGGTCTTCCTTAGAAATAAACGTGGTAAGGAATTCCTGGATTTCTCTACATACTATGGAAGGGCAACCTTTTTGTTCTCAAGTGTGGCCCACTGTCATCTTGATGTTTGTGTGAAAAGCTCCTCAAAGTGTGGCTGTATGTCCATGCTGATAGCATTTGCCCCAGCAATGTTTTATCTTAAGACAAATTGCAGCAAACTTGTGGAGGAACTCAGATAAAAACTAGAAAGAAGAAATTTGTGTTATAAAATCCAGGGAGTTTTGACAGAGCCTACTGAGGTGAAAGAGATAAGAGGGGAAGATTTTTTTTGGTTGTCCTGCTGGTTATGTGTGTGTCGTGCCCCTTAGGGATAAAATATTTGACACCCTGCAAATGGGGGAAACACTGAAAGAGATAAGAGGGGAAGATTTTTTTTGGTTGTCCTGCTGGTTATGTGTGTGTCGTGCCACTTAGGGATAAAATATTTGACACCCTGCAAATGGGGGAAACATGTTTTCTAACTAGGTTTTTCCGGAGAAACATATCGAGGCTTTTCTGTTTAGAGCCATTATAAGATATACCCCATAAATAGAGCTGAATAATCACTGTGTCTTAGTCCCCACTAAAGCCCCAGCTTCTTGGGAGCAGCTGGGCTCAGGGCTGGCAAGCCACGCTCCTCTTCTGTTTAGAGCCATTATAAGATATACCCCATAAATAGAGCTGAATAATCACTGTGTCTTAATCCCCACTAAAGCCCCAGCTTCTTGGGAGCAGCTGGGCTCAGGGCTGGCAAGCCACGCTCCTTGGCCCCAGGAGGATCATACCTGTTATGTGGGTAGAAAGATGTGATCCCTTCCTTGCCCATCTCCTCAAAGTGTGACCCATGAGGGTCAAAACTGCCACTACTATAACAAAAGACTAGTTAACAAGAGATAAGCATAAGACCCAAAGACTTTGGAAAACAGTGTTTTTCTGCTTAGGGCTGGTGAAGAGTGGACAGCCGTGTAGAAATGTAATTGGACAAAAGGGTATGATCAGAGGGTAATATTCTAAGGGAGGGAAACCCAGCAAGGCCTGTCTGTTCTGATTCTGGTTGTTCTCTCCTTGTACCCTTTCTTCCTCCCTAGTATGGGGCAGGGCCCCTTTGGAATGAGGGTCTTCAAGGGAGAAGGGAGAGAGTGACCTTTCTAGGTTGTATGACTTGCTTTGGGAGGGAAAGGTTCTAGTTTCTATGTCTCACTTTGGAGGAGAAAAAGGGGCAGGAAACAGGGGATGGGAGAAGGTCAGAGAGAGGCTGCTTCTAGGTCTTCCAATCTCCTTCAATTCAAAGTACTCAGCACACCAAAGCGCCATACTTGGGGCTGTCATTTTCTGGGCCCCAACACTACCCTCTGTCTACATGCTGGGAGGATCTGTCCCTCAGACAGAAAAGCACAGATGGCACTCTGCAAGGCTGAAAGGACACACAATTGGGGATGTCATGCGGTAATGGTGGGGCAGGTCCCCCTCTGTGCAGAAGCCCCTCTTTAGGCACTCAGCTGCCTCACAACTCAAGACAAAATCGACTTCTTTTTGGGGAGAGAAGATCTAGAACAAGTTGAGCGCTTGTCACCTCCTAATCCTCAGTGAAGTTTCCTGAGGGACCCAGTCAGGAGAGCAGATGGGCCTCCTGTGTCCTGTTAGGGTATCTGCTCCAGCAGTTCTCTGTGACCTCCTGTCTTTGCTATGCAGTCGATCCTTCCAGAATCTTACCCTCCCCCTCCCACTTTCCTCCTCCAATTCCTCCAACACAGTTGTTCACTTAGAACATTCTGCACATCCTTTAAAACCCAGAAAAAATTATCTCCAAATCTAAAAAGACCTACCTGGACTTAAGGCATGCCATTTTTCTCTACTGTCGTTAACAGTTTGTCCAATTCTGATATGGCACTTCAGTGGAAAGGAATTCCAGTGTGGTGGGGCCTCTGTGTGTTTCACGGGAGTAGACTACAGACACGTTCCCCAGTTTTGTTCCTCCAGGTACCCCATGTCTGGTGGATAATAATTCCAGGGCAGGCACTGCTGTGATTGCTTCATAGATATTTCTCCTTTATAGCAGCCCCAGGAGAAAGGGACTGCTGTTGTTCCAGTTTTACAGGTGAGGACGTTGAGGGTCAGACATGTCACGGAACTTGTCCAAAGTCACAGAGCTTTGGACGTGGCAGAACCAGGATTAACACCCAAGCCAGTCTCTGACCTCAGAGCTCTCTCAATTACAAACCTGTGCTCATCTGGTGGTGAAACCCAAAGGACCCGAGGGAGGGAGAAAAAGCGGAGGCTGATGTCATTCCATACAAGTGTGTTGTGTGGCATGGCATGATGGGTCCCGTTCAGTGACTAATACTGTGTGCCACTGTCAGGTGGAAGTCCGTGGAGGCACAACCCAGCACACTGTGTTCTGCAGAAGCCTTCACTGGTAATCTGATGCAATCGGATTTCCTAGGGTGGCCTTTAGAATTCCGCTGTTGCTGGAGACAGGCAGAGAAAGAAGTTGCACATATTGTTTTTTGATCAGCAGGTTTGGAAACTTTGAGTGTTTGGCTCTCAGGATGGTGCAAATGCGCCAGCATTTCCTGTGACCTCGAGTCTGGGCTCTGCGATAGGGAACCAGGCCTGAGTTTTGTCGCCTGCCCTGGGGAATATCTGCACACATCGCTGAGTGACAGGGCTTGCAGGGAGGAAGAAAGCAGTCACTGGCACTGCAACAGCTGAAGAGGAATTTGAAAAGCAAATATCCAAAAACCAGAACAAGGGAGGAAGTGTGTGCATTGGTTTGCAAAATAATGAACTTTCCAGTTGAAATGCTGATTCCCAAAGTGCTTGAGTGAAGGGAAGGGAACCAGCAGCTCAGCTCTGGTCTCATCCTGTTTTTGACAGATCTCAGCCAGGAGGACAAGGAATCTAAGATAGGCCTTGCTGTCACCTCTGAGCAGCTCCGTTTCCATTTCTGTCCAATGGGACAAATGAATAGCTGCTGCTTGAAGAAATGTCCGAAGGTTTTCTGTGCGAGGAGTTCTAGATTTTAAAAATGAATCATTGGCTTGGGTAATCACATTTTTTTTGTTTTTTTTTTAATCTCGGAATTTGTTTTTAAGAAAGAGTGATTCATCCATTCATTCATTGACTTGTGTGAAAAATACCGAGCTGCTCCTTGCCATGTCATCGGGTCAGGACTGGAACTACAGATGATAAGATTGATCCCTGCCTTGGGGCACTCACATAAACTCATGGGAGAAGGCCTGGAAAAGAGCCTCTGGTAGGTCATTCATTGTAAGTGCCTAAGAAAACAATCAGGGCTGTTAAGTCTAGTTTGGGAGGCTATGGGGTCAGGGAAATCTCTCAGAGGAGTAGGGAATGTGATTGGTTATGAAGTCGAGGTGGGAATTTTTGAAGAAGACCCAAAGGACAGGAAAGTGCATTCAAGGTGGAGGGAACATTAAAAACAGAAGCTGGCGTTCTCAGGCAACAACAAGCCATTGATGAAAAAAGAGCTAGCAAACTTTGTTCCAAGTTCTTTCATTCTTCACCAAGTTAGATCATGGCACAGCTGGAGATTGATCCTGACCTGGCCAGTCTGGGGTTGCCCTCTTTAAGCCGTGCTCTCAGCAGCCACTGCAGATAGACTGTTGAGGATCTTAAAACAGAGTCATTGGTGTGCAAGGGGCTGCGGAGCAGGGATGTCACTGGTGTGAGGAGGTGCACTGCAGGGACTTGCAGGCAGGCTGGAGTCAGGCTGTGAAGGGTTTATAGCCTATAGGTTTGAGTCACCAACCACAGATTTAAAGCAGGAATGAGATGTTCAGAATCAAATGATCAGAAATACAAGTATTCCGCTTCTTTTACTATTTATTTACTTTCTGCTAGTTTGCACAGTAGAAGCTGAGGTTAGTTCAATTTTTACTGTCCTACGTGAATTGGAAAGAGTTACTCAGAAGAATTGGGCTGCTTTCCTGGAGACAGTCCCACAGATGCAGGTGATGATAATTCAATATGGGACCAAAGGAAAGAGTTTTCTCTGCCACTTTCCACTACATTTCTGGCCAAGACTATTCAGCAATTCTTTTTTCCTGAGAAGCCTAGGAGGCAAACAGTCTCAAATCGTTATTTCCCAAAGATTGTTCCATGAAAATCCAGTGCCACAAGATGTTCCATGAAAAAAAATAAAAAGTTTTCTGCATAGATACATTTGGGAAATATTTTAGATTGCATATGGAGATTTCACAGTACGCATGTATTACATTAAAGGCCCTGAGAAGTCCTACAGTAAAGGACCTTTTTTCAAAGAATGGTATAGTGATAACATATGTGGGCTACAGAATCAGACAGATGTGGATTGCGTTCTGGCCGGGCTCCATATGTGGATGTGAGACTTCGGGCAAGTTACTTAGTCTGAGTGTTAATTTCCTTGTCTGTAAGATAGGACAGTAATGGTACTATCTTATAAGGTTGTCATGAAAAGTATATAGTACAGGAACTAGTTATTAATAGCTATTATTTTATTAAGTGTTTTTTGAGAGTCTTGACTTTTTTTTCATTGCATATATTAATAGCTCAGAGAAGTAGTGTTGTGCAGGAAATGCTGGAGGGAGACATTCCCGAAATCCATGCAGGACTTTTGTTAGCAGTTCTGGAGAGAAAAGGTAGCCCCTGGGTGCTGAGGGCTACATCACAAATGTGGATGTGCAGGTATATGCACTCTAGAATTGGGGAGCAAAAGATCATTCTCACTTGGCTGCAAGGTTGGATTGTGCAACATTTTTTGTGTGTGTGTGTGTGGGTAACTGGCCGGTACAGGGATCCAAACCCATGACCTTGGTGTTATAAGGCTGTGCTCTAACCAACTGAGCTAACCAGTTGATGTATTAGGAGTTTTTCAATGACGAGTGACAGACACCTAACTTGATGTATTAGGAGTTTTTCAATGACGAGTGACAGACACCTAACTTGATGTATTAGGAGTTTTTCAATGACGAGTGACAGACACCTAACTTGATGTATTAGGAGTTTTTCAATGACGAGTGACAGACACCTAACTTGATGTATTAGGAGTTTTTCAATGACGAGTGACAGACACCTAACTTGATGTATTAGGAGTTTTTCAATGACGAGTGACAGACACCTAACTTGATGTATTAGGAGTTTTTCAATGACGAGTGACAGACACCTAACTTGATGTATTAGGAGTTTTTCAATGACGAGTGACAGACACCTAACTTGATGTATTAGGAGTTTTTCAATGACGAGTGACAGACACCTAACTTGATGTATTAGGAGTTTTTCAATGACGAGTGACAGACACCTAACTTGATGTATTAGGAGTTTTTCAATGACGAGTGACAGACACCTAACTTGATGTATTAGGAGTTTTTCAATGACGAGTGACAGACACCTAACTTGATGTATTAGGAGTTTTTCAATGACGAGTGACAGACACCTAACTTGATGTATTAGGAGTTTTTCAATGACGAGTGACAGACACCTAACTTGATGTATTAGGAGTTTTTCAATGACGAGTGACAGACACCTAACTTGATGTATTAGGAGTTTTTCAATGACGAGTGACAGACACCTAACTTGATGTATTAGGAGTTTTTCAATGACGAGTGACAGACACCTAACTGTCCCATAGCCTTCAGAATGACAATACAAGAGGCTGTGAAAGCAAAGACTTTTCTCTGTAAGCCTCCATTATGCTGCAAGCCAACAGTAGCTAATAGCACATTTTCCATCTGGCAAGTAAATGGGCTGAGCATTGCTAAGATTGTCGTATGCGGCTTCTGTCATCAGCGTATACATAAAATGTGATGTTGAGCATCCACGTTTGATTCAGTTTTCTTTTTCTTCTCACTTTCTTCTGAATGTTTGTTCTGTTCTGGATGCACTATGTTGCCTCATTTCTGAAGCCATAAAGCATCCTCCTTGGCCTTCTGCTGTCCTCAGAATGGCCATCAGGTGCCTGATACACACAGAATCTGAAGTGGCATCCCCACCTGTATTGATCCGTCTGGTCCCTTCAGTGTAGGGGACACTTACTCCCCAATCCTGCTCCCATGGTCTTCCCCGGCAGGCACTGATCACCTCTGTGGCTTCATTCCTGGTTGAAAAAGAGAACTCTTTCCTCCCAGGCCTTATAGATCAATCCCCAGAAACTGATTTGCTTGGATCAACCATCCCTTGGGTCAATCACTGTTGCCAGGGAGATGGGTGCTCTCAGTGGCTGGGCCTGGCCACATGCTGCTGTTGGCCAGTAGCCCGTGGGGCAGGGCTGCTACCCAAAAGAGAGAGGTGTTTAGATGGTATCAGTCTGTTTGGAATAAGAACGGTGTAGCACAAAGCAGAGAAGAACACAACTTTTATCCAAGTCCATTTCACCAGGTCTTCCTGGAGTGCATTGTACCATGCAAGGAAGTGCCCTCAAAAATGAAAACTAGAAAGCTCCAGGAAAACTGAGTAGGGCAGAGGGAGGTAACGGAAAGCTGCTTTCAGTGGGTGCCCCATCCCGAGGCCCACTCCCTCTCTACCTAACCTAATGCAAAGGGAAAATGTTGTCTATTTTTTTTTTCTATCAGGGACCACTCAACATTTAGAATATAGGGCTAGCAGCCCCCTCCCCGGTATTTCCATAGTCATCACAAACCCGTTACCCATCACCGACAGATAATGACAGTTGGTGGGGCAGAGGACAGCTTTCCTGGGAAGGAGGGAAGGGAGGAAGGGGCAGAGGAGTGGGAGCAAATGGCTTCTGCAGCTGTTTGGTGTTTCTCTCCGTTGGTCTGCGGTGGCCTCCACTGGCCCATCTGTCAGGCTTGCAGTGCAGTGGGGGAGGGCTGGAGGCACCCAGTTCCCAGGGCAAGTGCGGGAGTTTTACCAACACGCAGCTTCCACAGGAATGGCCTTATGGACTTAATTTTTTTTTTTCTCAGTAGAATTTTCAGTGCAACAGAAAGACTAGAGATAGGATAAAAGGGTTTAAGGCCTTTGCAGGGACCCCAAACTAAAACTATATGGGAAATTCTGAAATACAAAAAATTGATCAGAGATTTGGGAACTTTCTGAAACCCAAGACCTAATCAAGCTGCCTGGGAAAGTATGTAACAGATCTCCAAGAGACTACAGTGAGGTAAGCTTCAAACACAGAGAACTCTGGGCACAGAACGATGTGTTGAGACAGACAGGCTTGTGCGAGCAGTTTCTCTCTGTTGCCTTGGAAACGCGACCCAGAGCTAAGGAGACCGTCAGCAGAAGAATGGACTTGCTCAGCGGTTGTAGAATCACATGCAACCGATATGCAGACTTTAGTAACTAACACCTGAATAAGAAGCAACTTCTCTATCTCATTTAATTCACTCAACCATAGAGAAGCCATTTAATGTGTCTATTCAGGTTGTAGTGTCTTGATATTAAACACGGAATAAAGTCAATCCAGCAGGCAAGCAGGAGCATTTTAGAGTTCTCTGCCCATTCCTGAGCCTCCTGCAGGCATTTGATGGTGACCAGAGAAGGCGTGGTGGCTGGAATGTCCAGTCAGCTGCACGGTCTTTCCTTTTCTCTCTCCCTTTAATGGTTCTTAAATTTCAGTTTGTATAAAATCTAAGAACCATTAAGTTTTCTTGTCTACATAGATTCATGTAGCTTATATTTGCTGGGCAATGTAAGTAAGACTCGGTATCTACTTGGGTGACTTGGACAAAATGAGGCTCCGTGTGACTGCTGGTGGCTCCATGAGATGGGGCTGCTGGAGGGACGCCTTCATTCATCCACAGCCGTGCGTTAAAACGCCTTCCGCGTCCCTGGGCGTGTAACCGAACAGGATGTGGATCTTGTCCCTGGAGTGCGCCATGTGTAGTAGGGAGAGGTTGACAACAAGAATCAAGTGCCACAGGTGCTGTGCCAGGGGGAGCAGAGGAACCGGGAGATGGACTCTGCTGGCTGAAGGGTTTGAAATATGTCTCCATTTCTGTGATACCTGAGCAAGAGCTGGGCCTGTGAATTGATAATTCCTGGAGAGCCTGACGAGACTACTTGCTTTGTGTCAAGCTCAAGGAATGGTTGCCCTGATCATTAGTCACCTGCCCTAGAGGATTTGCTAGCTCATAACCTCTCAACCGGGGGTGACTTTGCCCCTCAGAGGACACTTGGCAATGTCTGGAGACATTTTTGATTGTCGCGGCTGAGGGGGGCTGTTGACTCTAGTGGGTAGAGGCCAGAGACGCTGCAACCAATCGTACAGGGCACAGAACAGCTCCCACAACAAAGAATTATGGCCCCAGCTGCTAATTGTGCCCAGAGTGAGAAAGCCTGGGCTAGAACTTTCTCCCCTAAATTTCATCAGAAGCAACCATGACTGTATATAGAAACCTTAAGAGCTAACTTTTCCCTCATGTAAATATAAATTTGAGAGGATAAGACGTGGGCCGGATTATCCATTCTGTGACTGTGCATCTGACTGCACCCCAGGGGAGCCTTGCCCCTCCCCTGTCCCTTGCCCTTTGTTAACTTGGGAAACTGATGATGTCTTATCTGGTGTGGTGAGTGGATTCCCGAGGGGAGCTGCCAGACCTCTTTGCTCTCTCAATGGCTGCTTCACACTTACTTCCCACAGGAGACTGGGGAAAGCCAAGCCATTGTATTCTCACCTGTTCAACAGGTTTTCCCTGAATAGTCTTCTGAGAAATACATACCAGTTAGAGGGGCAGAAAACAACCTTGGCCTTTGAGTCTCAGGAGGTCAGATGACCTCTTCTGGTGTAATTCTAGACTGTTTTATGTAGAAGTACAACGAGGGTACTCAAAATGCATTTTTATTTTTATTTTCTGTTCTCTTGACCCCCAGGATTGTGTGTTCTCTGTTTTGAAGAGGTTTCCTGATATTCACACAGAGTCTGTGTTCACATTAGAGCCTGCTTTCTTAATTCTTATTTTAGGCTGTATAGTTGAATTTGGATCCTGAATTGAAGCGATGTGGTATAGATATAATGCATTGTTTTTAGAATTCTCAAGTATTCAAAGAGGGTACAGGCTGTGAAGAGGAAGTCCGTGGTGCAGACCGTTTGCTTGTACTCGCACCTACGAGACACCATAATTACTGCCCAAGTCCCTATTGTTGGGTATTCAGTTGTTTTCCAGTTTGGGGAGTTATACACGAAACAGCAATTGATATAGTTATGGTTAAGTTAATAATTATTTCTTGACGATAACATCCTAGAAAATTAAAATTACTCAAAGAGAATGCAAAATTTTAAGGCTTTTGGTACAGTTTGCCAAAGGCCCTCTGGAGAGTTGTACCAGTTTACCCTGAATGGCTGTGCATGGACGTGAACTTCCTTCTTTAGAAGTCAGGAACCAAGAACCGTGATCTCCCTCTTCTTGCCCTTATTCCCTTGGCTTTGGCCCCTCACCCGCTTCAGGAGCGTACCAGGCGTGCTCCTGTCTCGGGACCTTGGCACTCACCAGTTTACCCTGAATGGCTGTGCATGGACGTGAACTTCCTTCTTTAGAAGTCAGGAACCAGGAACCGTGATCTCCCTCTTCTTGCCCTTATTCCCTTGGCTTTGGCCCCTCACCCGCTTCAGGAGCGTACCAGGCGTGCTCCTGCCTCGGGACCTTGGCACTTGCTGCTGCTTCCTTGGCCTGGGATGTGCTTTCTTCAGCGTCCACAAGGCTCCCTGCCTCAC
>NW_007735818.1:29693-34525 GCF_000696425.1 Galeopterus variegatus | reverse complement strand
TCTTGACGATAACATCCTAGAAAATTAAAATTACTCAAAGAGAATGCAAAATTTTAAGGCTTTTGGTACAGTTTGCCAAAGGCCCTCTGGAGAGTTGTACCAGTTTACCCTGAATGGCTGTGCATGGACGTGAACTTCCTTCTTTAGAAGTCAGGAACCAGGAACCGTGATCTCCCTCTTCTTGCCCTTATTCCCTTGGCTTTGGCCCCTCACCCGCTTCAGGAGCGTACCAGGCGTGCTCCTGCCTCGGGACCTTGGCACTTGCTGCTGCTTCCTTGGCCTGGGATGTGCTTTCTTCAGCGTCCACAAGGCTCCCTGCCTCACCTTTTGTAGGTCTTAACCCAAGTGCTACCTCTCAGGGAGGCTTTCCCTGATTTCCTATTTAAAACTGTGCTCCTGCCCCTCCCACACAGATGCACTCACGTGCTTCAGAGTCTCCTTTGCCTTGTTTTTCTCCACGTCCCTTGTTGCCATCTAACACCTAGATATGCAGTTGTATCCCCAGCACGGACAACAGGCCTGGCACAGAGTAGAGGCTCAATCACTGTTTGTTGCATGAATGACTAAACCACGGCTTTGTAGATTTTCTCTTGCTGGTTACTACCGATTAGCTCCACAGCAGTCTGCCCTGATCATCTTTGGCCCAAGGAGCAGCAGATTTGTTTTGGTTCATTTCCTTTACTTGTCAGCTCTGCTGAAGTGAGTTATTTATATAACTGCTGGTGACGCTGAAGCTTCCATTATTAACCCTCTGACAATCGACTCAGTAATGTCCAACTGGCCCTGAGACCTGAGGTAGTTAACTGACAAGGCTTACTCTGGTGTGATAAAGAACCAAATGCACATTTGACTAAAATCTTCATACAGAGACCGATTTCTAAAAACAAGACCAAGAACGCAATAGAAGAGGAGCAAAGGATTTGGACAGTTCACAGAAAAGTGAACATGTGATGTTTCTTTTTTATGTGCAAACTTAAAATAAGAGAAATACAAACTAAAATATATTGAGATTTTTTTCCCAGCCCATCAGATTAGCAAAAATTCAATCTGTTGGTGAGGCTGTGTGTAAATAGGCAACTTCATGCATTGCCAGAGGGAGGGTAAATTGGCACAACTCCATTGGGAGGATATTTGGAAATGACTATCAAAATCTAAAACTGCATATACTCATTGACCTAGCAATTTTACTTCTGTGATCTATTGTAAGGATATACATGTGCAAAATTATGCATGCATAAGCTTATGCATCCCAGTTTATAAAAGCCAAAGGTAAGCAATCACCCAAAGGAATGATTACATTTTGTGATAATGAGTATGTTAATTACCCTGATTTGATCATCACATACTGTACATGAGTATTGGAAATCAACTCTGTGCCCCACAAATATGTATAACCAATTATGTTTCAATAAAAAAAAAAAGAAAAAGGAATCATCCAGATGGCCCACAGCACAGAACTGGTTCACCAGGTGGGATGCATACATACCCCAAACGAACTACTATGCAGCTGTAAAAAGAAAGAGGGTGCCCTATTTGTATTAATATAGGAAGATTTAGAAGATAAACTAAATGAAAAATAAAAAGGTATAGAATGCTGTCTTTTATATAAAGAAAGTGGAAAATGTAATAATATATTTTTGTCATTACCTTCTATATATGAAGAAATTTTGGAGGGATACATAGGGGGTGAATGTGAATATCGGGTGGGTGGGGGACATCGCTAGTGGGGAGACATCTTCACACACACGCATACACGCAGGTTTGAGTCATGTGACTGTTAACAAATTATCTTTAAAAAGGAAATGGGCTAGCAGAATCCCGGGGCTATTGTGAACGCCATCTGGTCCACCTGTCTGTTTTCTCATCCATTGTGTGAACTGTCCTTGGGGAAGTTGTGTGTGTGCATGTGTGTGTGTGCGCGCATGTGTGCGTGTGTGCATGCGTGTGCGTGTGTGTGTGCATGTGTGTGCGTGTGTGTGCATGTGGGTGAACTCTTGGGGCATTTCCCCTCCCTCATGATATCCTGGTTGCGGTCCTTGGGGAAGGTGTGTGTGTCTGTGTGTGTGCGTGCGTGTGTGTGTACATGTGTCTGGGTGTGCGCGTGTGTGCATGCGTGTGTGTACATGTGTGTATCTGTGCATGTGTGTGTGTGGTGTGTGTGCATGCGTGTGTGTACAGTTCACAGTGTGAACTCTCGGGGCATTTCCCCTTCCTCATGATATCCTGGTTGCTATAGTGCGGAGATCTATTTGTGACCCGCGGCAAACACTTTAAAGACACGCTGCTTCCTGACTGTGACTTCCTGGGCAATCTGTCCTTCCGCAGCCTGCTGAGCTCCAGGCGCACACATGCGTGTGTGGACAGAGTCAGCCCGGCTCGTGCAGACCTGGGCGCTGCTGGTAAGGGACAGCCCGCTCCCCACCGAGGAGTGGCGCCCGCCGCCCCCCTCTGTCCTCGCCCCCGGCCGCGGTGCCCTGGGCTGTGGCCCGCGTCTCAGCACCCGGCGACAAGGGGATCCGTTTCTCGTACCTAAACCACCATGAAAACAGGAAGTGATGAAGCAAAATTCGCCCTGCCTCTGCCCTGAGCGACTTCTCTTTCTCTTTGTCATTGCGCATTAGGTGTGGACACGTGCGGCCGCCTGCACCCTAGCAGCCCCAGTGCCACTGGCTTTGGACATTCTTGGGGCTCACAATGCCGCCACCCGCGGACATCGTCAAGGTGGCCATAGAGTGGCCGGGCGCCTACCCCAAGCTCATGGAAATCGATCAGGTTAGTCATGGGGACAGCATTGGGGTGGTTGTTTTCAGTTTCCTTTCTGTACTGGAATTTTCATAGACTTTGGATAGATCTTTTTTTCCCCGTTTCTCTCTAGCTGTGTTGAAAAATCTGCTCAATAGTAGTTGCAGTGTATTTTGATTTCTGTACCACATACAGTGGCGATGGATGGGGTTTTTAGACTCTTCCATAGTCTACTTGGATTGTGTTAATACTGGGTTTGTGTCTGAAGCTGTGAGGGAGGCGAGAGGGACCAGTGAGTTCGGGGCAGTTGACACAGGGGGCCGCTGTCCCAGCCCTGCCTTGCAGAGACTCATGAATATGTGCAGATTGTTTTAACATAGGCAACACAACACTTAATCTTTGAATAATTTTCTCTTTGCTTTTTGTAGAAGCAGCCCGTGAGTAGTTTACTCAATGTAAACTAGTTTTACTATTACAAGGTACTATGTACCTTGTTACATAACAGCTTTAAATGAATTTAACATAGAGGGGCTCAGTCTTGGATCCCAGCCAATTGTAATTTTATTATTAGTCATTATGTATCTATCATATTGTCTGACATGTAATACATACTCAGTAAATATTTATTGAATGAAAAAAATTCAGAAGGTTTAAAAAATGGTTTTACCTATAAAGGCATCCGTTAGCTTGGACCTTGAGAGGCATAAGGTATGACTCTCATTTACTATTTGATTACAGATTATCTCACGAAGATTATTTTTGTCTTCAATTTATTGTAGTCATTCTATAGCAAATGATTTAAGGAAAAATAGGTGGGGAGACCTAATATACACTTACGGGTTTCATAATGCATATAATATAGGATTCCAGATAGCTTTACACATTTGCAAAATTAGAACACCATGGCAATTCCAATCTTTATTTATGTTCTCAGTACTATTTTATAATTATGATTCCCAATTTTTTTTTCCTGGTCAGATTTTATTATCTGGTTGAAGACCACTGTAAGAATTATATGGCATTGTGTGAATCCAAAATAATATAATCAAAATTAGTTGGAATCTAACTTGAATGTAAGAAAGGGTACATTTTGGGGATTGTTCTCAAAAAGATGTTGTCAGACCAGAATATCATTGTCATTTTNGGTACATTTTGGGGATTGTTCTCAAAAAGATGTTGTCAGACCAGAATATCATTGTCATTTTAACTGCTCTCTGAGGTAGTTTTTGTGACTCTGGAAGCAACCCATGCACGCAGCGTAGAGATGCCCAGTAGTTTCATATCCATTTGCGTCAGACTACAGATGCTTATCCTTTTTCATTTGTGGTTTGACTTAAATTTTACCTTAAAAATATGTCTGGGGATACATGATGCAGAGCAAATGTAGTTATGATTAAGTTTCGCTACAGCCTAAGAGCATGCTGATTTCAAGGAGATAGAAGTCGGTCTCTCACATACACGTGGTAGTCGGGAGCTGGCGTGATGCTCCTTAGGGGCACGGACCCAGGCCCTTCCTTTTTGCTGCTTTGCCTGTCTTTATATGTGGGGCTGAGGACCAGGTACTTGGGCATAACCTGGGAGCTCGTTAGAAATGCAGACTCTCAGGTCTTACCCCATACCTCCTGACCCAGAATCTGCATTTTCACAAGATCCCCAGGGGATCCCTGTGCCTACGTGAGTCTGAGAAGTGCTGAGCTACACACCTGGTGCCCAAGCCGGGGTGCTCATCACAGCCACCGGGGGACTTGTTCACGTGAATGTTCTCAGGGTCCCATTTCAAAAGACTCTAGGTTAGTGGTTCTGGTAAACTACAGTAATGCTCCACATAACCACATTTTGGTCAGTGAGAGACTGCATATACAACAGTGGTCTCGTAAGATTATATTGGCTATGCCATAAAGTTTATGTGTGTAGTAGGCTATCCCATCTAGGTTTGTGTAGGTACACTCTGTGACGTTTGCACAATGACGACATTGCTGAACAACACATTTGTCGGAATATATCCCTGTTGTTGAGTGACATATAACTATTTAATTTTGATTCTACCATGGTTGGTGGAGTTTGGGAACCTCTCCTTTAAGACAGCAGCT
>NW_007735818.1:19951-29228 GCF_000696425.1 Galeopterus variegatus | reverse complement strand
TTTAATTTTGATTCTACCATGGTTGGTGGAGTTTGGGAACCTCTCCTTTAAGACAGCAGCTCTTGTGGAGTCAGTGCTGTGTTCTCTGCTTTGGGGATGGTCTTTGTTGTGTGTATATTTTAATATTTTTTTAAAAAATAGTCTTTTTATTTTGGAATAATTGTAGATTTACAGAAAATTACAAAGATTGTATACCCTTACATTTATATCCTTCGCCCAGTTTCCCCTCTTGTTAGCATCTTAACATAATCTTGGTACATTTGTCAAAACTAAGAAATTAACATTGGTAATTTTCATTAAGTAAACTAACAGACTTAATCTGGATGTCACCAGTTTTTCCACGAATGTCCTTTTTCTGTTCCAGGATGCAATCCAGCAATAGAACTGTGTACAGTTGTTGTGTGTAGTCATCATGTTTTCTCAATCTCCTCCAATATTTGAGTTTCTCAGTCTTTCCCTGTTTTTTATGGCCTGATAGTTTTGAAGAGTAACTTTATTTTGGTAAAATTTTAAACACAGAAAAATTACAAGAATAGTACAAAGAACTCCTCTAAACCTACACTGTTTCTGAACGATTTAAGAGGGACTTGGAGGCACCACCGCCTAACTGTGTAGTGTGTATTTCCTATGAAACAAAATAATTCTCTTTCATAACCACAGTAGATTTATAAAAATAAGGAAATTGAACACTGGTATAACACTATCATTGAATTCACAGTTTGTAGTCCACATTCACATTTCATCAGTTGTCCCAAGAAGGCCCTTTATAGCTATTTTCTCCACAGTCTGATAACCCATCCAGGATCACGCTTAATGTCATATTTTCTTTGGTCTCCATTGATCTGGAACAATTTCCTAGCCTTTCTTCATCTTTTGTGACCTTCACATTTTTTAGAGTACAGGACAGCTATTGTGCGGAAAGTCCTTCAGTTTGGAGTTCTCATGTATCCTACTGATTAGATTCTGTTATTGCATTTTTTGGCAGAAATGCCAGAAAAATGATGCCGTGTCCTTCTCGGTGCATCATATCAGGAGTCACATGATGTTGCACCATCTGATTCTCGGTTATTATTCTGATTTTACAGATAAGAATATAGAAGTTCAGAGAAATTACATGATTTGTCATTCAGTGACAGACCAGAATGTAATGCCAGGCCTCCCATCCTCTGGAGTCTCAACTTTTAAACAGTGGCTAAATTGCAGGCCGTCTAGTAATGCCATATGGAGACCTAGACAAAGGGTTAGGAACCTAGACTCTCATGGCCCTGCAGTTGCTGAAGCTGGAGTGAGATTTATGGCAATGTTAGTGTCAGGTATTGTTCCTTGAGGAGACAGGAGTTGTCACGAGAATTGGGAATGTATTTGCACATGCAATGAAGAGTTGCAGCAATGATTGTTACTTGGGTTTTCTCTTAATCTCCTGCCTTGTTCCATAAGGATCACATACCTGCCTCTCTCTCATGGCTTGTTTGCTTCATTTGGAAAGCTCTTTGCTTCTTTTTCACCTGCATAGCTACGATTTCACTAAAAGGTATTTTCAGAAGTTGGATTAGGCATTGCTGCTCTGTGTTCTCCCGAAATCTTGAGTATCCCTCCTGTTATCACATTGTGTTGTCACTGTCTGTCAGCTTAAACCAGTGGTCTTCAACCTTGAGTGTGCACAGGAATCACCCAGGGAGCTTGCACAGCAGCGCATGCCCAGCCCAGCTATAGAGATTTTGATTCTGTTGGCCAGGGGTGGGCCCTTAGTCTGTGTCTGTGATAAGCACCAGATGAGTCTGAAGCAGGAGCTCCCACAGTTGGAAAAAGATTTATTAGACTGGGAGCAGCTTTGTCTTTGAGTGCCTGGTGGACAGTGCTTACTTGATAAGTGGATATTTTGTTAATGAATAACTGGGAGGGGGTGCTTCCCGCGTGGTGATTACCTTACAGGTGCTCCGTTCTGCTCAGCCATCCTCTAACAGTACTGGTTGTGTTCAAAGGATGTCTGCCCTCAGTGGATTTGTTTATCATCTTTCTAAATTTTGAAGAGACAACTCAGTGTTTCTGCTCAGCAGGAAAAGCCCCAGGAGCTATTTACAGATGGACTTTACTGCATCACGTGAAACTCTCAATACAGTTATCAGCTAGCTTGTTTCTGCTCCACCCTTCACTGTCTATTGCTGAGTTTCAACCTCAGGGAGCCACTTGGGCTAAGGGTGCTGGCTGTCAGGCTATACCAAAGCTAAAAAGGCTCCTGCGTCCCTAGTTTTTGTTTACTTGCTATGTACTGAACAACGTATTTCTCAGTGAAGAGTGTAGAACTCCAAACACTTTGACAAGAGGCATCTACTAAGAGGCAGTGTGCCATAACAGACACGGTGCAGGCTCCAGGGACATTTCAGCCTGGGTGTAAGTCCTTGTCTTAGTTCCTCTGTAGAACTCCAAACACTTTGACAAGAGGCATCTACTAAGAGGCAGTGTGCCATAACAGACATGGTGCAGGCTCCAGGGACATTTCAGCCTGGGTGTAAGTCCTTGTCTTAGTTCCTCTGGCTGCTGTAACAAACTACTTTAAACTTGGCAATTTATAAATAACAGAAATTTATTGCTCACAGTCCTGGAGGCTGGGAAGTCCAAGATCAAGGAACCAGTGGATTTGGTGGCTGGTGAGGGCCCCTTCTGCATAGATGGTGCCTTCTATGTGACTTCACATGGCTGGAAGGAGAGAAGCAGCTCCCTGGGGTCTCTTTAAAAGGGCAGTAATTCCACTCATGAGGGCTCCACCTTCATGAGGTAATCACTTCCCAAAGGCTCCACCAAGGGGGTTAGAATGAATTTGAGGGAGATACAAGTAGTCAGACCACAGCAGTCCTGGAGCCCCTTTTCGGGGAGAGGCTAACTGAGCCTCTTTGAGCCTTAGTCTCTTCATCTTGTAAAGTTGGGATAATAATTTGCTTCTTTTATGGTAATCATGAAGATTAAAGAAAATGTGTGAAAAGAACGTAGCATATTGCCTGGCTCTGAGTGATTACTCAGTGAAGGCTGTTATTATTGCTGTTAGTTTAAGCAAATTCTCATTAGACTGGAAGATAAGATGCTTAGGTTTTCCTTACCTGCTCTTCCATCGTGAACAGTCCTGTTCCTCCCACCCCCTGTGGGGCTCTCATTCTTCCTTTGCCTCACTTTTTAAATGTTTAGGAAGGAGAGAAAACTAAAGGGTAACTGGGAGGCATTACCTGGTAATAAGGAAATAATAAAGAAATGTACTAACTGGATATGCTGCAGCCAGTTCATGCTGTGGAATATTCACTGGCTCCCTAATCCCCCCCCGGTGATAGTTCTTCCATCTCTTAACCACTCGCCAGCCTTTCTGGCAGCAGCTCTGCTGTTCCCTGCACCTGCTCTTCAAGCCTCTAGTATCTCCTGCCGCTGCCCTGCCCCTTCGTGCCTTGCTTTTCAAGGAGGACACTGAGGCCAGAAAGCCACCACTCCTGTCTGTGCCTCAGAACTTCTCTGCTTTGGATCTGCAGGCACCACAGACCTCTCGATCCCTTACCTCCTGCCTTCCCATCTTCCGGTCCTACTGCCAGCACGAGAGGGGACAGTGGCCCCACTTTCTTTCCAGAGCTTCAATCCCCATTCTCTTTTGCTTCATGAATGTTTTAACCCGTCCTTCCCACTTTACCTGGGGCTTCGTCCCACCATATCCTCTTCATTTATTTTTTTCTCCGTCTAGATCTTCAATAGTAAGCTCTTCTTTCCTACCATGGAGAATCTTCCCCTCGACCTGGTTACTCTCTTTGGCTAGTGTAGGGGCCAAGGGAGAAACTTCCTCTTCACCCCCGAAGGTTCACTGAAAAAAATCAGCTGTCAAGGTTCACTTAATATGAAGGAAAGTTATAATAAATTTTATTTGATCACAGTTTTACATCACATGGGAGCCTTCAGAATGAAGACCCAAAGGTATGGGGAAGACTATCCATATTTGTGCTTAGGTTCCATATTAGTCTTTTTCTGTTGCTTATAATGGAAATACCTGGAACTGGCTGATTTATGAGAAAACAACATTTACTGCTTACAGTTTCTGAGGCTGGGAAGTTCAAAGTTCAGGGAACACATCTGGTGAGGGTCTTGGTGCTGGTGACAGTGACCCAGAGGTCTCCCATGGCAGAAGATGGCAGAACACAGAGAGACTAACCTGTCATGTGATCTTCTTTTAAAGCCCTCAGAACCACGCCCCTGCATGGTCATACAATCTAATCACCTCTTCAAGGTCCCACCTTTTTCAGTTATCATCATAGGATTTCCCACCCTCTTAACACGGTCACCGTGGGAGACAAGTTTTGAGGGGGGACGCTCAATCCAAGGCAGGTTCTGTGAATAAGGGCAGCCGTGTAGAAATGCGATCGGATGAGAAAAGCATGATCCACAGCTAGTAGACTGAGTGGGGAAGCCCAGAAAGCCTGTCTGTCCAGATTCTTCTTGCCTTTCTGTGTAGCATTTCTTCCTCCAGGGTATGGGTCAGGAGGATCCTTTCTGAAATCAGGGTCTTATGACCTACAACCGTACAAGGTTTGTCAGAGAATTTCTTATGTATTTATTTTGTTTTGGTGGCTGGCGATGCCAAAAAAAAAGCTAATCAGCCAGCCCCCAGAGAATGTCTTTATGGCCAGCTCCAAGACAGAAGGGTGGGCGAAGACTGGAGTATAAGTTTAGTCGTTGTGGCTGGTTTTGGAAGAAAGGGGCTCTGGTTTCTATAACCTGTCTGGGTGAGGAGGGGTCCTAGTTTCTATGGCTTGCCTCAAGGGAAAATGAGGCTGAGAGACAGGTTGGGGCAGGAAGAGCTGAGAGGAGAGCTTTGCTTTTGAGAGTCCCTCGCAGGCCTTGACTTTGGGGTAGTGCTTTTCTGAGCCCAACACTAGTATGTGATTTAATTTCTGTGTTGCCGGCTTGTTTATATGTTATCGATATACGCCTTCTATGTTGCTCTAGGGTCTACTGTAATATTTGCTTTGTTTGCAGCTGGCCGGTAAGGGCGTCTGAACCCTTGACCTGGGTGTTGTGACACCATGCTCTAACCAGCCGAGCAGCCAGCCAGAGCTAATATTTGGGTGCAAAACCATTTTCCTGTCTCTAGGGCCACCCTCCCTGGTGGCACCAGTGTCCCCCGGTTTGCTAAATCAAGTGGCCTTTTGTCCACCCTGTTGGTCACTCGGCAAAAGCTGCTCATTTGCATCTCCTTGGGACTCCCCTCCCTTCGTCAAGCTTCAGTGCCTGAGATTCCTGCTCCTCTTTTCACTAGTGCGAGTCCGTTTCCTTCACGGTTCCCCGTCTTTCTCCTTCTTTCTAAGTGTGTCCCCACCGCAGTGTTTGGCATCTGGTCCGTGTGTCCGCTTTGGACACGGTCTTGGACCCCGCATTCTCTCGTGACTGTGAGGATCACCTCTGTCTACACAAGCAGCACCCGCTCCGGGCACCGGCCTGGCCTGCTGACGACCGCCGGCTCCGTGTTTCCCTGCATAACCTTCAGTCGCCTGATGAAACTCCCATTTGGGAGCTGTCTCACAGGTGACAGGCGTGTCGCAGGTGTCGCCAGACTGTGGGAGTTCCTTCATGTGGAGGAGGGGTCGCAGATGTGTCACTCGCGGCCCAGGTGCACCAACTCCAGCCTCGCTGCGTGAGGAGACTCCTGTCACCTGTGCTCCAGGCAGCTCGTGTGGGCGTCCCCAAGGGGTCCCTCAGCACATCACAGCCGGCCCAGGTGCACCAACTCCAGCCTCGCTGCGTGAGGAGACTCCTATCACCTGTGCTCCAGGCAGCTCGTGTGGGCGTCCCCAAGGGGTCCCTCAGCACATCACAGCCGGGGCCGGGGAGGCCTGTCACCGCCGCCACAGCAGCTGCACCTCGCCCCGATTTCATTTGGGGAAAGATGTTGTTTGAAGAAAGTGCACCACCCACAATTTCAAAAAAAAAGAAAAAGTCATTCTTGAGCTCTCTAGTGACCCCGGGGCTGGAGTGAGATTCCTCGGCGTGGTTTCGCATCCTGCCAGGGTCCCCCAAGCGGTGCCCTGTCCAGGTGTCTCCGGCCACCTTCCAGAGCCTCTGCCCCTCCTAATCCGGCGAGAGCCTCCAACCTCTTCTGATCCCATTACAAGGCCGTCATTTGTCTAGCCTTCTCATTTCTCACTCCACCGTCTTTGCCTGTAGCTTTTACTTGCAGGTAATAGATCCTGCACGCAAGGGCATTTACATTTTTCTTTATGCACCCGCTTGTCTTGAGAAAGATTCTAAGCTCCTGGTGGTCAGCCTGTGGTTTGCATCCATCCCCTTTCTCTCTTTTTCTGTGTGACTAGTATAGGTTTGAATTCTGAACAGTGAAGATAAGAATCAAGCATTGACAGTTTCCAGTCTTCAAACAGAAAAATTATAATCGGGCCCTCTCCCCATATATTTCTGGGGTTTTATTTTCCTAAAAGAAACATAGATGTGTGTGTTTTTAGGTGAGCATGTACAAAATGACTGCCTGCAGTGTTTCCTCAATCATCTTATTTCTGTAGCATATTTAAGATATAATTCAATATGCGTAAATTTGATTTACATGAAACCATTTAAAAGCTCATTGAGTCAAGTACATTCAAGTGTTTGTGCTTAACGTTATGGAGTTTTGCTCATCCCGTACTTAATAGTAGTAGTGGTAATAATAGGGACTGCCATCTAATAAGCATACACTATGTGCCAGGCAATCTAGGTGCCCTACAGATAGTACTCCATGACCTACTACAGCCCTGCAAGGCAGTCGTTAGACTCCCTCTTTCATAATTACTCAGAAGTTCATTAATTTGCCCAGTGTTACTCATCTGGGAAGGTACTGATTTGAATCCAGCACTGTTTAACACAGTTTTGGATAAATCATACTGCCTTTCTGTTTGGTAGTTCTGTTTCGGTCTCTGTTATGCCCTTGAGTGATGATTGCCCTGGTGGTAACGCCAGCCTGGTTGGAGCACAGGCACACACCATTGCAGGCCTGCCTGCTGCTTCTACTAGCCATGTGACTAGCCACATTATGTTACGAACACAAAGCCTGCGTTTCCTTAAAAATTAGGAGAAATACAGCAAGTGTTCTGAGTTATTACAGAAGGAGCTCATCTGAAGAGAGACGACAGAGCCTTGAAAGGCTAGTTTGTTATGTGGGGGACACTTGGGGGGCAGTTGCATAGTGCTTATGAACATGGATTGATGGGAACTTAAAATCCAGGTCTGCCTCTTACCTGCTGTGTGACCAGGGGCAAGTCTGTTGCTTTGTAAGGAAGAATTGGAGATATGCATAAATCTTTCCTAGTGTTGTAGGGATTCTGTGAGATAATCACTCAGCACTCTGCTTAATAATGGTAACCATTAGGAGCCAATTATGATCCTTCTGTCCAGTGCATAGAATGGAACAAGCTTCTCGTGTTGCAGGCAAGACTGGATCCAGCAGCCCACTTTCCCTTCAGTGCATTAAAGCCAGCTCTTTACCGTGAAGAACCATAATTCTCAAGACATTAAAATATTAACTAGTGAAAAACGACTAGTGAAAAACAGTTGAAATATATTTGAGCTGCAAATAAAGAGGTTTGAATTCAGATTGGTCTTTAAGGTCACATACAATAAAGGAAATGGGACTAAATTTCTAGCAAAGCTAAGCTTGCACTGCAGAAATTAAAACTCATGTAATTTTCCTGGACTATTTTTTCCAACTAGTGAAAAACAGTTGAAATATATTTGAGCTGCAAATAAAGAGGTTTGAATTCAGATTGGTCTTTAAGGTCACATACAATAAAGGTAATGGGACTAAATTTCCTGCAAAGCTAAGCTTGCACTGCAGAAATTAAAACTCATGTAATTTTCCTGGACTATTTTTTCCTGAATGATTGGACTATATCACGATTTCTCAACCTTGAAGCTATTGACATTTTAGACCTGCTAATTCTTGGTTGTGGGGGCTGTCCTGTGTGTTGTACCATTTTAGCAGCATCCTGGCCTTTACTCACTAGATGCCAGTAACATCCCTTTCCCCAATGTGACAACCAAAAATATCTCCAGACATTGCCACATGTCCCCTGGGTGGTGGACAAAGTTTCCTTCTGTTGAGAATGGACTAGATCAGGGGCTCGCAAGCTTGGCTCTGCATCTGAATCACTCATGAAACGTATTGAAAGTACAGAGAGGATTATTTTGTAGGTATAGGTTGGAGGTCCAGGGATTCCTGTTTTTATCAAGCTCCCTAGTGACCCACACATGGAAGTCACTGTTGTGAGGCCCTCGAAATTTCTCACTCTATCTGCTGACAATGCTTCTGGCTCCCACAGTAACTTTCAGTTAGTTCTTAAAGGCAGTGGCTCAATTTGTCCATCATAAAAATGGTCCTAATAATTCTGAGCCTCTCCTTTCTTTACAGAGAGTGCAAACACAGCACCTTCAGTAGCTCACTTTGTTCCAAGTAAGAAGGGTATGCCAAAGCCTGTGTGATATTGCAGTGTTACTTTTGTGCTGGCATATAATAAGTAGAACGACACTGGTAGAGGAATAGTCACCCCTCATCTGATTTTTGCAACTGTTGGATTTAGTAATGTAGTAGCTATTTCTTAAACTTCCTTTAAAACAGAGTGACTGGGGTCCTTCCTTCTCTGGTTTTAGCTCTCTCTTGTGTGATAGAGTCTGTATAACCTCATAAAATCTTACAGCGTAGCGTGCTTTGGAAGAGAAAGACAGCAAAAGTATTTCTCCCCTCACCTGAGAGCTGAGTTTAATTAAGCAAGAATGGACTCTAGCAGAATTCTGCTTTTTTCTTCTGAAAACGAACAGCAGATTTGAGTTTGCTTTCTAGGTCGATGAGGGTGCTGGTCTCTCCCATTCTGCTTCCCTCCCCAACACTGTCACTGAGGGAAATTTGGGCAACTCAGGGCAGTCTTTCATCAACTCTGTTTCCTTGAGATTTGGTGACTAAGAGCTCTTACATTTCTAGAACATTTTGTGCATGTCACACTTTGTGTTTCATTTTTCTGTTAGGTCAACTGGCAGTTTGTGGCGGGATATATAAATATGTAGATTTCAGCATTAAGAAGGACTTGGTTCCCAGCAGAAGGCAGCTTGTTCGAGAAATAGGCAGCTTCTACTTTAGCTCTAAGAGTATGTACACCTATGTGCAGGGTGCCCAGAACCCCTAGGAGATGAGCACAGCCTCAGGGAAATAAAGTACAGTCATGCGCTGTGTACAGACCGCGTATTATGAGGGTGGTCCCATAAGTTATAATGG
>NW_007735818.1:17666-19715 GCF_000696425.1 Galeopterus variegatus | reverse complement strand
GTACAGTCATGCGCTGTGTACAGACCGCGTATTATGAGGGTGGTCCCATAAGTTATAATGGCTATCACATATAACGTGGGCTGTGCCATTAGGCCTGTGTAAGTCCTCGATACAATGTTTGCATGGTGATGCAATTGCCTAACTAACGTTTCTTAGAACGTATCCCGGCCATTAAGTGGTGTGTGACTACATGTGCTTTTCCAGTTTCTTTTTTCCAGATTTACATCAAATGTACTGGGGGGTCCTTTCAGTCAGTGGTGTCACCACCAGCCCCATCTCCTGCAGCCGCTCACATGGAGCCTGTAGAGTCCACCTCCTGAGTGGCTGTCAGCTTTGTCCACTGGTTTTTATTCTCACTGCCACTGCTCTAGCTTGTCTCCCCTGGTGACTTTAGTGTGACAGCTGCCTCAGGCCTCCACTCTTAAGTCCCCTCCAACCCATTCTCCTGGGTTTAACTTTCTTCAGTGCCCCCCCCCCCCCCCTGCACTTAGAATAAAATGCAGACTTGCTTGTGCTGGTTTCCAGGGCCCTGCCATCCCCAGCTCTTGAGCACTTCCCCAGCCTCGCTTAGAGTCACTGTGGCTTCCCCCAGCCCTGGTACTAGGGTTCTCATCATGTAGGACCCTTTCCTCCTTTTGTGAGTACACATTCCCTTCCACTTCAGAGCCTTTAAAAAAATGACTTATCTTAGCTGGAAATTAACCCCCCCACCCCGCCCCACTTTTCTGCTGATCTAACTCTTGTTCATTGTACCATCTTGGATGAAGTGTAAGTTCCTTAGAGAGGGCCTTTTCTGACTCGTCGGACTAGCTGAAGGCTCTTACTGTGTGCACTTGTAATATCCTGTAAGGCCCCACTTGCCAACACTGTAGCTCTCCGTGTGAGGTCCGCATGGGCCACGTGTGTTCCCAGCATCAAGCACAGTGCCTGGCACATCGTGAACTCATAGCGAATGATGGTTGAATGAAGGAAATAGGTGCTATTTGTACTTTTTCTGTCTAATGATATAGACAATTAAATATAATTGTAAAAGGGAGTAGCTGTAATGAGGACATTCCTTCTCGTTTCCACATGTATCTAAAGGTAGTATTACATTTTATGAACTGACTTTATGGAGACCTATGTGTACCCTTCCATCAAAGCCATTCGTAGTCAATCAAATGACTTTGAGACAAGCCATATCCATTTTCAAGATGACATGGACAAATCATTATTCTGGGACACGTTTGTGGTGATCTGTTTGTGTTCATCAGCCTCATCATCATAAGATGTTCATAATTTCTCTCTGTGACTTCCTTCTTGACCCCTGACCCATGTAAGCAACTCCCCACCTGCCCATTTGCCTTGCTCGTCTGGATGTCCCTCCCACCTGAAACTCTGCATGTTCAAAACAGCCCTTGTTGTTCCGCTCACCCCCAAAACTCTGCAAGTTTGCTTCTCTTCATGATTTTCTTTTCTCGGTGACAGACATGAACATCCATTTTGCTCAAGCCGAAACCATGTGTCTTCCTAGACTCCTCTCCCCTTCAATTCTTCTGTCCAATGAGTTATCACAGAAAATGTGCCTGCATCTGCTCTCTTTTTGTCACCTCTGCTGCTGCCCTTTTGGCCCTCTCCTTGCTGGTCAGTGTAGAGGAACAGAGAGAGCAGGGGAAAACTTAAAAATCAGTGTGTCGAGTGTCTTCAAAGAGAGAACTTTAAAAGGGAAAATAATACCTACACAAACAGGAGATTATGAACACAAAGTAGATGTACATATATTGAGAAGAGGCATACATGAGAAAGAACTAATGAGAAATCTTAGAAATGAAAAATATACATATAGTAAGTGAAATGTAAAAAAGAAACAACAAAAAACCAAACCACACGCAACTACAACAACAGAAAAATAAAAACAATAAAACGTGGAGTAGTAACTCTAGTAACTCTAGAGTAGATTTGGCTAAAGAGAGAATTAGTAAATTGGGGGATGAAAATTCATCCAGAAGGTGTCCTAAAAGAAAAAAGAATGAAAAATATGAATGTTAATGTGTGTTGAAAAAGATAAAT
>NW_007735818.1:4467-16739 GCF_000696425.1 Galeopterus variegatus | reverse complement strand
GTGTCCTAAAAGAAAAAAGAATGAAAAATATGAATGTTAATGTGTGTTGAAAAAGATAAATTAAGAAGTTCTAACTTGTGTCTAATAGGCAGTTCCACCAGTAATGAAGGGAATGAATGGTGGAGAGGCAATATTTAAAGAGATCCTGGCTAATATATTCGTTCTCAGAGTTAAAAATCATTGGCAGTGAGAGAGAGCAAGAGCTCTGGATGGGGCTGATTGGAGGGGCAGAAGCTGTCTCACAGGAGCCATATGGACTTAATACTCTGTCCAAGGGCAGTTTCTAAGCCAGGGAGTGACATGGTGATTGGTACTTTTAGAATTTGTACCTAATTTCGTAATTTGAAAACTGTTTCATGAGAAGTAAAATGGAATAAGAGAGACTCGTTAGACTGCTCCCGTAGTAGCCAGTGAAGGAGTGATTATGCCATGGCCTGGGAGGGTGACGGGGAGGTGGAAAGAAGTGAGATATTTGTCTCGTTGAGACATATGAGATTCATTTGACGGGAAATGGATGATTGATTATCTCTGTGTGTAAGGCAAAGGGAGATGTTAAGGATCGCTGCAAGACTTCCTCTATGAACAACTGGAGGGTTGGTGGTGACCTCTACCTGGATAGAAAACATCAGTAGAGGGACATTTAGGTGGACTCTTATTTTCATGGCTGTAGGAAAATAGGTCAGGTGTGAATGTAGTTGGACCTCCTTTCATATTTTCTTTGGATTTTGATACACTTGCCAATTTTTCCACTTAGCTAATCTGCCTCCAGTGTTATTTTCTATCAATTGAGAATGCACACCTGATTGTATCACTTTCTCATCTAAAAATATAGAATGAGTCCAAACCTTTAAGAGTTGTCACATTCTAAAATAGCTAAAAAAAAAAAAGAGAGAGAGAATTTTAAATGTTTTCACCACACACAAAAAAAATGACACATATNAAAAAAAAAAGAGAGAGAGAATTTTAAATGTTTTCACCACACACAAAAAAAATGACACATATTTCAGGTGATGGATATGCTCATTACTCTGATTTGATCATTCCACAGTGTATCACTTTTTACCCCATAAATATATGCAATTATTAATTGTCAGCTAAAAATTAAGCAAAAATAAAAAAATAGCTTTCTATAGGATGCAGGCACTTTTTGCCTGTAGCGTTTACCCCATAAATATATGCAATTATTAATTGTCAGCTAAAAATTAAGCAAAAATAAAAAAAATAGCTTTCTATAGGATGCAGGCACTTTTTGCCTGTAGCGTGCCTTTTTTAGCCTCTCTCTCTCTCTTACTTGTATGACATGTCAGTGCCTCTGTATGCAACATTCATTTAGCTGTGCCTTTGCATTTGTGGTACCTTCAACCCAAAGGGCCTTAGGCAGGCAAAACAGTACCTACTTGTAATTGCTTCTATGTGCCAACGGGCAGAATAAAAAGAAAGGTTCTGAGAGTCACCTCGGATTTAAGTGTTAGGATTGGAAATGAACACAGGGTGCAGAGTAGGGAAGACCTGTGAAGATAGCAAGTTTATATTGTGGCAAACTGGAAGATGGGTTAAAGGTTGAAAACAGAGAAAGAGAGTTTTCAGGTAAGATTTGAGTTTGAGGTTATAGAAGGATATAACTCAAGTTGAAATGGCCTGAGACAGAAGGAAATTACAGAGAAATCGGGGTTGGAGCTGGGATTTGGACATCAAAAGTGAGCAGGAACAGAGAGCATTGGGCGAGCAGATGGCATCACAAGTTTTATTGTTAACTTAGGGTTTCATTGTAATCCATATGGACAGCACATGAGGAAGGATTGTCTACTGTTCTCGTGGTAGTGCTAAAACATGGTACATCTATTAGATAACATTTATCAAGAACCTACTATGTGCCAGGAACCAAGATTCCCGGAGTCTCTTTGGGTATTGCAATTACCATTATTATCAGAAGGGCTGGCCAAGTGTTAGCCCTCTGCCCTAGTGTTAGCTCCGTGCACTTGGGCTTGCTGATCTTGGTTGCAAGGACTCTAGATTTGGGATGGAATGAAAGAGCACAGGTTCGGGTATTATACATGTCTGGGTTCAAATTCTGACTCTGCCACACATGCTGTGAGGCTTTGAGCAAGATACTTAGCATCTCTAGATTCTCGTACAGTTTCCTCGTTAGCAAAATAGACTTAGTAATATCATCTTGTAGGGAATGTATGGTAGTCACTCAATAAATAGTAGCTATTGCAATTACCATTATTATCAGAAGGGCTTGGCCAAGTGATGGTAGATGCTAAAAATCCAGGTGGATGATATGTTGAAGGTAGGGGAGTTTGGAGAAAGAGCGTGAGGTTGTGGCCAGTGTTTGCATATTTCAGACCCTTCCTGAAAAGCCTGTTTTATTATTCTTGTAATAAAGGCTATGGTTTTATCTCACGCTGCCACCATCACATTAATGGACACGTGTTCGAGATATGGAAGCCCATGTCTCTCCACTACCTGCTGGCAGATGTCTCAGTACATCCATCACCACTCAAGAGAGAAAGATGCATTGGCATCCACTCACAAACATGTAGACCCACCGTGCAGTGAAGAGAGGCAAGGAGTAAAAGGAAAACACACACACACACACACACACACAAAAAAAAAACAACTAAAACTAAATGAAAACTGTGACGTCATTTCTTCATTCTTCCTTTGCCACCAGTTCCTNGTACAGTCATGCGCTGTGTACAGACCGCGTATTATGAGGGTGGTCCCATAAGTTATAATGGATATCACATATAACGTGGGCTGTGCCATTAGGCCTGTGTAAGTCCTCGATACAATGCAATTGCCTAACTAACGTTTCTTAGAACGTATCCCGGCCATTAAGTGGTGTGTGACTACATGTGCTTTTCCAGTTTCTTTTTTCCAGATTTACATCAAATGTACTGGGGGGTCCTTTCAGTCAGTGGTGTCACCACCAGCCCCATCTCCTGCAGCCGCTCACATGGAGCCTGTAGAGTCCACCTCCTGAGTGGCTGTCAGCTTTGTCCACTGGTTTTTATTCTCACTGCCACTGCTCTAGCTTGTCTCCCCTGGTGACTTTAGTGTGACAGCTGCCTCAGGCCTCCACTCTTAAGTCCCCTCCAACCCATTCTCCTGGGTTTAACTTTCTTCAGTGCCCCCCCCCCCCCCCCCCGCAAAATAGACTTAGTAATATCATCTTGTAGGGAATGTATGGTAGTCACTCAATAAATAGTAGCTATTGCAATTACCATTATTATCAGAAGGGCTGGCCAAGTGTTAGCCCTCTGCCCTAGTGTTAGCTCCGTGCACTTGGGCTTGCTGATCTTGGTTGCAAGGACTCTAGATTTGGGATGGAATGAAAGAGCACAGGTTCGGGTATTATACATGTCTGGGTTCAAATTCTGACTCTGCCACACATGCTGTGAGGCTTTGAGCAAGATACTTAGCATCTCTAGATTCTCGTACAGTTTCCTCGTTAGCAAAATAGACTTAGTAATATCATCTTGTAGGGAATGTATGGTAGTCACTCAATAAATAGTAGCTATTGCAATTACCATTATTATCAGAAGGGCTGGCCAAGTGTTAGCCCTCTGCCCTAGTGTTAGCTCCGTGCACTTGGGCTTGCTGATCTTGGTTGCAAGGACTCTAGATTTGGGATGGAATGAAAGAGCACAGGTTCGGGTATTATACATGTCTGGGTTCAAATTCTGACTCTGCCACACATGCTGTGAGGCTTTGAGCAAGATACTTAGCATCTCTAGATTCTCGTACAGTTTCCTCGTTAGCAAAATAGACTTAGTAATATCATCTTGTAGGGAATGTATGGTAGTCACTCAATAAATAGTAGCTATTGCAATTACCATTATTATCAGAAGGGCTGGCCAAGTGTTAGCCCTCTGCCCTAGTGTTAGCTCCGTGCACTTGGGCTTGCTGATCTTGGTTGCAAGGACTCTAGATTTGGGATGGAATGAAAGAGCACAGGTTCGGGTATTATACATGTCTGGGTTCAAATTCTGACTCTGCCACACATGCTGTGAGGCTTTGAGCAAGATACTTAGCATCTCTAGATTCTCGTACAGTTTCCTCGTTAGCAAAATAGACTTAGTAATATCATCTTGTAGGGAATGTATGGTAGTCACTCAATAAATAGTAGCTATTGCAATTACCATTATTATCAGAAGGGCTGGCCAAGTGTTAGCCCTCTGCCCTAGTGTTAGCTCCGTGCACTTGGGCTTGCTGATCTTGGTTGCAAGGACTCTAGATTTGGGATGGAATGAAAGAGCACAGGTTCGGGTATTATACATGTCTGGGTTCAAATTCTGACTCTGCCACACATGCTGTGAGGCTTTGAGCAAGATACTTAGCATCTCTAGATTCTCGTACAGTTTCCTCGTTAGCAAAATAGACTTAGTAATATCATCTTGTAGGGAATGTATGGTAGTCACTCAATAAATAGTAGCTATTGCAATTACCATTATTATCAGAAGGGCTGGCCAAGTGTTAGCCCTCTGCCCTAGTGTTAGCTCCGTGCACTTGGGCTTGCTGATCTTGGTTGCAAGGACTCTAGATTTGGGATGGAATGAAAGAGCACAGGTTCGGGTATTATACATGTCTGGGTTCAAATTCTGACTCTGCCACACATGCTGTGAGGCTTTGAGCAAGATACTTAGCATCTCTAGATTCTCGTACAGTTTCCTCGTTAGCAAAATAGACTTAGTAATATCATCTTGTAGGGAATGTATGGTAGTCACTCAATAAATAGTAGCTATTGCAATTACCATTATTATCAGAAGGGCTGGCCAAGTGTTAGCCCTCTGCCCTAGTGTTAGCTCCGTGCACTTGGGCTTGCTGATCTTGGTTGCAAGGACTCTAGATTTGGGATGGAATGAAAGAGCACAGGTTCGGGTATTATACATGTCTGGGTTCAAATTCTGACTCTGCCACACATGCTGTGAGGTTTTGAGCAAGATACTTAGCATCTCTAGATTCTCGTACAGTTTCCTCGTTAGCAAAATAGACTTAGTAATATCATCTTGTAGGGAATGTATGGTAGTCACTCAATAAATAGTAGCTATTGCAATTACCATTATTATCAGAAGGGCTTGGCCAAGTGATGGTAGATGCTAAAAATCCAGGTGGATGATATGTTGAAGGTAGGGGAGTTTGGAGAAAGAGCGTGAGGTTGTGGCCAGTGTTTGCATATTTCAGACCCTTCCTGAAAAGCCTGTTTTATTATTCTTGTAATAAAGGCTATGGTTTTATCTCACGCTGCCACCATCACATTAATGGACACGTGTTCGAGATATGGAAGCCCATGTCTCTCCACTACCTGCTGGCAGATGTCTCAGTACATCCATCACCACTCAAGAGAGAAAGATGCATTGGCATCCACTCACAAACATGTAGACCCACCGTGCAGTGAAGAGAGGCAAGGAGTAAAAGGAAAAAAACACACACACACACACAAAAACTAAAACTAAATGAAAACTGTGACGTCATTTCTTCATTCTTCCTTTGCCACCAGTTCCTTTCAGTATTCTTTTGGTCTGACTTCTAATCTCAGTTTCTTTGCAGTTGATAAACCTTCACAATCCTGTATTTAAATTGAGCGGGCATCCTACTTTGCTTTCAGAGCTTATCCGGCTTTCTCGTGTCTACTCACCTAGTCTGATGACATCCTGTCCATCAGAGTCAACAGTCATTTCTCCTCATCCTACTGAAACTGCCTGACTTTTTATTTTTAAACCATGCACATTAATACAGTTAATCTGCCATATATGAACTTGACACACATAAGTGGATTATTTCCCATGGGTGCGGGTAAGCAGTCTGTAAGATCTGAATTGATTCACAGTGTGAATCATTCATGTCCACATGAAAGGCAGCACTTGATTGTAAGGGTGTGATGGAATAAAATGGCCTAGAAGGTCTAGAGTCATCTGTAAGTATTTCTTGAAAAAGACTGACATTAAGGAAGGTTGAAAGAGAAGTCGGAACTAGGAAGTTGGTTGTTGCTGTCGGAGATAATGAAATTCAGGGAAAAAAAAAGTTGTTTCCTATATTCATAGCAACATTGGGAACAATATAAAAGGGTCATGGACCAGGAAAGAGAATCATCAAAGACCACAGCTGGTGCAAGTCGTGCTTTATTTTTGTGTTGTTCATCTTGTATGTTTTTGTCATTTCCTAAAATTACAGTTTCCCATCCAACTGAAGGGAAATACAGTTTCTACTGAGTGGAGGTCTGTCGGAATGTCTGAAAGGGAAGAGGCGTCTGTCTGTCCCTAACTCACTGACACGGTCAAGTGCTAACTATCTGTGCTGCTGCCCGTCTTCATAGTTCAGTGACTTTTTATGACAACAGGATTGCATTTTATTTTGGGAAAATCTAATACATACTTAGTTTCATGAAGCTCGAAACAAGTCATTTTTAGTAAATGAATCGTCATCTGTCAAGAAAAAGGTGGCAGAGCCTGTCATTTCAGTTTTTAAAATTAATGTGATACATGATTTTATTACTTTGGAGACGTTGTTGTGAGACCCTTTGTCATTTTTGATGATTACTGGGATCGTGAGTTAGTGATTCACATTGCAACTGTTGTCAAAACACTTGCTTTCCAGGAAACAGCTAAATTTGGTCTTGTCACTGCCTTTCGGTTTACTAAGGCTGTGGTAGGACATCAGCATGCAAACACATGTACCCTCTCGGTACATGTCAGATTCCTCCATACTGTATGTGGCTCTGGAGTATGCAGAGTAGCCACGGGATCATTGCAGGAAGAAGTAACTCTTGTAAAGTGACTGGTGTCGTTGCTCAATGTCATGAGGCACCGCTGGGAACTAGATGGATTATTGCCCATTAAAGTTTCTCCAAGTCACATCATACAAGTCGTAATTAACATGGATGTCCTTTCTCAGTGGTGTCCTGACATTTGGAGACTGGGTTTCTTTTCTTCCTGGGCCAGCATTACTTGTAACTGCTGTGCGGAATGTGTTCAATGAATTTCCATCTGTAAAAGCAAAGGAAAATCCCAAGTGCTGTGCTGTACCACCTCAAAGTGTCAGAATAAAGCATCTGTCAGATTCATTTAAAGCACTGGAGAAAGGCTTTTGAATAGTCTAGGACTAAAAACTTCAAGTCTTTGTGGAAAAGTACTTTGTAGTTAGAGGACTGTGGGACAATGGCCGGGTGGAAGGACGGACGAGTGATGGGGTGGGGGCTGCTTCCGTCCTCCTCTTGCCGTGTCACATCTTGAGCAGCTCACCTGCTGGTGGCAGTCAGAGGCCAGAAACAAGGGGAAGAAGCTAAAAGTCTGACAAAAAGAAGAAGTGTTTTTACCAGGGCCCAGCAGCCATGTGCCTGGAGGTGACGAGTGTCTGTGAGGCAGTCTCTGCATGCACAGCAAGTGCAATCTAGTTGGCAAAACAGAAAACAGGGTTGAAGAATAAAGAACAGGACGCGGCCAGTGCCAGAGGCAGCATCGATGGCTGGAGTAATGTTAAGGAAGGAGGCATTGGGTATTCATTTATTTATTTATTTATTTAATTTTTTTAACCAGCAATTGTTTTAAAGTACCTGTGAAATGTCTGTCAAATGGGATGCAAGAAATGAAAGAACCTGTTCATAGGTAATGTTTATATAATGTCACACTGTAGTGGCTTTTATGTCATTATCTCAATTAATCTTCCCAGCACTGCTGCATGCGAGGGACCACTTTTATGCTCGCTTAGTAAAGTCGTTCACAAGCTCGTAGTTGAGGGAGGATGGAGGAAAACAGGACGTCGATAAAAAGTCATCATTCTAAACTCTTTTCTGGTGTCTGTTCACTTATGATCACATCGTGAGCATTTTCTTCCATATTAGTAAAAACATTTGAGATATTCAACTTTCGATGGAGCCAGGCTTTCTTTTCTGGGTGGTGCCCATTTTAGGAGGTATGGGCCAGAGGAGAGGTGTCAGCAAAGAACTGCAGCCCACAATCCACAGATGCCAACAGGTGTGGGCACAGCAGCTGGGGTGTGCCAGCCTTGGCAGGCCTGGGTCAAGGCAGAAACGCTGGCAGTCACAGACTCCAGAGCTCCAAGGTGAGCCTTCGGCTGGGTAGAGTCCCCAGTCCAGGTGCCCTGGCCAACAGACAGGAGCAGGTGGCTGAGCAGCCAGGGCTGCCAATGCTCTTCAGAGGGGGCAGGGAGGGCTCTCATGAGAGAGGACAGATGGGAGCCACCTCCTAAATAAACCACCAGGGATTCGGGGTTGGGGGGATCATTGATCCTTAAACGAACATGTGTCCTACTTGAGAGAATGATCGTATCGTTTAAGAGATAAGAGGGAGGCAAAAGGAGAATCTGGTTTAGTAAGGAAGAAGGAAAGCGTTACGCTCGAAGGGCTGGAGGACGTCCCTGTGATCCGTGGATCCACACTCGGGGCTCTGCAGGACAATCTGGAAGAATGGTAAGAGAGGAGATGTGGATTCAGGAATGTGCGTGTTTAAGAGATAAGAGGGAGGCAAAAGGAGAATCTGGTTTAGTAAGGAAGAAGGAAAGCGTTACGCTCAAAGGGCTGGAGGACGTCCCTGTGATCCGTGGATCCACACTTGGGGCTCTGCAGGACAATCTGGAAGAATGGTAAGAGAGGAGATGTGGATTCAGGAATGTGCGATGCCAGCATTTGTTAAAGGCAAGGGAGAAAGACTAGAAAAAGAAGGCAAAGGACCAACAAAGAGAGGAGAGAGTATGGCCAGAGGTGTGGATTGAAAACGAGCTGTTGGAGAATTTGGCATTCTCAAGAATCTTGCTGATTTTGAGAAAAGTAGATGAAAATATTTTTGTATAGGGAATTTGCTTTCTGGAGTTACCATCTTTGGTAAATTAAATTAAATAAAGGAACTCTTTTGGAGAGGAAGAGTTAAGATAAAAAGGGAGAAATAAACCCTTAACAAAAAGCTACTCCTTAAGGACAGCTACTGCCACATGGCACTTTGGCACTCAGAGTCATTTGGAAATGCATACTAGATTTAATACATACAAATGTTGTTGTAAACATTAAAAATTTCCCCTAAGAGAGACTCTCATAGGCTGCAAGATGACCTCCCTGTTGCTAACGCGAATGGGGGAAAGAGTGTGGTTTGGGGGCTGCTATGTCTTTGACCCTTGAGCCCTGCATGTAGGGCTTGAGCCTGTCTGACCCTCCAGGTTAGGCTGAAAAACACTCCTGTTCTTCTGATCTCAGCTCACTGTTGAGTTCGAGAAGGTAGTTTTGACTGGGAAAACAAAAAGCTTAAGGAATTTAGTTATGATTTTTATAAGCTATGAAAACATTCAGGCAGTTAAAATAATTTTGCCTCAATATTCTATATCCAAATATTTTCAAATAGAGGATAGAAGTTAATTTTTATTGTAGGTCCTTTAGGGTTTATGGAGTTATAAGGAGAAGAACCAGTTTTCATTATTTTAGGCCAATTTTCTTTTTTCCTGGGCCTTTTCTCTCAATGAAGTGAGAGGCATATTATTCAGCGAGTCTACAGAAACTATCGATTATTATTAATGTCACCCACCTCCCAGGTCTTGGAGAATGGGACCAGAAGAGAAAAACACCTTATGTAACCTTCTGGGCAAATGTTAACTGAACAGCCCATATGCAGAGCTGGCGTTTGGCTTGGAATTTACTGGTCAGGCAATGAGCACATGTCACACTGAGGGCTTTAGCAGGAAGTGAGAAAAACAGTGGTACCAGCTAGTGTTTTCGACTTGGAGTACCTGGGTCAGTCCTGTCTGTTCATGAGAGTGACTAGCACAGCTCACCTGTTTGGTCCCGTTGACTAGTGGTGACAGTCACCTGATTGTCATCTGTCTTATCATCTGTTGAGTTACATTCTTCATCAGCTGTCTCGCTCAGTACTTTTCCAAGCCGTGAATCACATCATTCCTACAAGAGTGGCTCTGTGCAGGGAGGAGTGACAGCTTTCACGTGTCCCAACAGTTTATGGCCAGCAGCTGCTTAGAGCCACCCTGTATCGATTTTCCTCACAGGAAGTCGGAAATGTGCTAATCAGTCCATGCTATCCTTCCAAATAGTTTGCTTTATATTTGTGCCTTTTTTATAATTTTTGTTTTTTAAAGGAATTTAGTGAATGTGTAGGTTTTCCATTTAACAAATGTATTAAATCTCCCAGATCCTGTTGGTACTTACTTGTCCTGGTAACTAGTACCGAGGCTGGGGAGGTCACAGAGATGAATTAAGATGCCTTGTTCTCAAGAGACAAGAAGAAAGGACAGATATTCAAGTATCTCAGGAGCGATTCATTTAACATGCTATGTACAGAGAGGAATAGTCATATCCGTTTGGGGAGATCGGGGACATCTGCTCAGAGGAATTGCTTTTAAATGGACATAACTGGTGGGTAAGAGTTCAGTGTTAGGGTTGGAACAGAGAGAAGGTGAGGAACATTCAGCAGAGCAAGTGGCAGAAGTGAAAGCACCGAGATGGGATGTGTGTGCATGTGTGTGAGTGCATGTGTGTGTGTGTGAATCGCCAACACAATACAGAAGCACAGGGAACATGCACAAAATAGGAGAACTGTCTGAGACCAGACTGCAGGACGCCTTGGGTGACAAGCTGAGGGATTTAAACTTTATAAGTGATGGTCACTGGGGATCCATGGAGGATATTGGAGCAAAGAGTGACATGCGCAAAGTTTGTGGGGAAGTCTGGTTTTGTCTAACTATAGTTGGCGTGGGGATTGCAGACAGAGGCTGGAGGCAGGGAGACTTATTTGTGGCTATCTGGTGATGGGATCCTGAGGACAAAGGTGTTAGGAAGGGTCTAGTGAGGATGAAGGGGAGAGAGGATGTGGAGGAAGTAATGAGGCTCAGTGTCTGGCAAATGCATATGTCACAGAATAGCGTAAATAAGAAGGCAAGGACAGGTTCTCTAGAAATGTGCCTGGAAGAGCTGCTGAAAGAAGACAGGTCAAGGCTGGGGACTAATGAAGGGGAAGAGTTTGAGTGGATTTGCCAGTAGAGCATCTGATTGGGAGCTTGCAGCAAGTGGTTGCTGCTGATGGGCTGGTCCTCAGGAAGGGCACTGGGCTGGGGAAGCAGGATGCAGGGCAACGAGGCAGGGGTGTGTGCTGGAAGATCACGTGAAGGCAGGAGCTGGGATGAGGAGAGTCAGGAGCTCAGGAGGGCAGTGAGGCAGTGAGAAGCGATGCTCTGGACGTTGCAGAGAAGTCTACGCAGCCTGCTAGCACACCACCTGTGAACAGTGGGGAATGAAGGCTGATGGTGGCCCTGGGTGGTCGTGGTGCCGCGGTGGGAGCAGAGGAGTCATGGCAGGAATGATTTTTATTTCTGCATTTAATAAGCTGCCTGAAAAGGAGATAACATGTTCTGTGGAACGAGCTGTCAGAGATTTGCAAGGGAGCGGTTTGGACCAGAAGCACAGACTTAGGGTGGTAAAGACGAGAACAAATTTGGAGCTGGGAAGCTAGAAGTGAGGGAAAAACTACGAAGCATTTCTTAGACTTTATTGAAGGGTTGGTTGCAAATACAGGCGTATGAAGGAAATACTGTGCTGTGTCGCAGAAGCTCTGGAAAGGAGGTTTGAAAGGAAGGAACAGTGACGTGAGAACTGCAGGAGGTCATGGGCATCAGGGTCGGGGTCGGGGCTCGAGTTTGGCTGGAGTGGGCCGAGGGGTGGAGGGGCCGGGGCGGGGCCTGGGGCCTCCCCTCCCTCATGTGACTTCATTTCAGTTGGCTGCGGGCTGCGCTGCGGGCTGCGCTGCGGGCTGCGCTGCGGGCGTTCAGGTCGCCAGGAGTCTTTTTCCTCTACAGCTGAGAGTTCTTCTTTAATCTTTCTATTAAGGCTCTAAGCTTTCTGCTTCCACAGCCTTTTTTCCTCTCATATATCCTACTTCAGAATGTTCTAAATACAATAGTACCTCAGAGACTTCTGTCTTTAAATTTCATTCTGAATCAATGAATCAGAACTGAATAAAAAGCCAAGTCATTCCTCTAAGAGACCTCAGCTGAGGAGTCTAATCGTGGAACAGCTGCTTTAGATGCCATCTCCTACCTCCACAACAGGACCTTCTTGGCCCGATCTGCTGTTTCAATGTAATCTAAGACTGAAACCTAGCCCCATTACGTGTGTTTTCCTTTTGGGGGTGTAAGAAGTAAGGTTTGGGGCTAGGAGACTGTCTGTCTGATGGGACCTAAACACATACCAGTAGCTGGAAGGGGTCTCTGGCAGCTGGACGAGCAAAGTCCTTGTCTTATGGGAGAAGTTTTGT
>NW_007735818.1:0-3467 GCF_000696425.1 Galeopterus variegatus | reverse complement strand
TGGGCCTGGGGCCGCCCCTCCCTCACGTGACTTCATTTCAGTTGGCTGCGGGCTGCGCTGCGGGCTGCGCTGCGGGCGTTCAGGTCGCCAGGAGTCTTTTTCCTCTACAGCTGAGAGTTCTTCTTTAATCTTTCTATTAAGGCTCTAAGCTTTCTGCTTCCACAGCCTTTTTTCCTCTCATATATCCTACTTCAGAATGTTCTAAATACAATAGTACCTCAGAGACTTCTGTCTTTAAATTTCATTCTGAATCAATGAATCAGAACTGAATAAAAAGCCAAGTCATTCCTCTAAGAGACCTCAGCTGAGGAGTCTAATCGTGGAACAGCTGCTTTAGATGCCGTCTCCTACCTCCACAGCAGGACCTTCTTGGCCCGATCTGCTGTTTCAATGTAATCTAAGACTGAAACCTAGCCCCATTACGTGTGTTTTCCTTTTGGGGGTGTAAGAAGTAAGGTTTGGGGCTAGGAGACTGTCTGTCTGATGGGACCTAAACACATACCAGTAGCTGGAAGGGGTCTCTGGCAGCTGGACGAGCAAAGTCCTTGTCTTATGGGAGAAGTTTTGTTCCTAAAGTTCCTTTTTCATTTGGTTGGGAGAACGTATCTGCCTCTTAGCTCACAGCTAGAACCATACAGTGGACAGGTTCTCGCAAAGGCCCAGGACTTGTGTAATATGTAACCTCTCTGTGGAACCCAATTGCCATTTCTCACCTTCTTCTCAGGGAAACTGACCTGGGATGTCAGGAATACCCCCACCATCTTTTCACTCCCCAGCNGCTGGAAGGGGTCTCTGGCAGCTGGACGAGCAAAGTCCTTGTCTTATGGGAGAAGTTTTGTCCCTAAAGTTCCTTTTTCATTTGGTTGGGAGAACGTATCTGCCCCTTAGCTCACAGCTAGAACCATACAGTGGACAGGTTCTCGCAAAGACCCAGGACTTGTGTAATATGTAACCTCTCTGTGGAACCCAATTGCCATTTCTCACCTTCTCAGGGAAACTGACCTGGGATGTCAGGAATACCCCCACCATCTTTTCACTCCCCAGCTTTTCTAGGCTCCCCTTTCCCCTCCAGCTGCATTTACAGTAGTCAGCAGAGGCAGAGATTTCTTTGAACACGTGGTGGTGGATGTGGCCATAGCAGCTGGGGCTCCGGTGGGAGGGAGGCCATTGAAGGGGCGCTGCACACCGAGCTGCAGTTTGTAGCCAGGGCTCGAGAGGCCCTTAGAGAGGACTATGCCAACCGTGTTCAGAACTCACCGAGGGCAGACATAGTAGCATCGTGGCCAAGGTCAAGGATGCCAGGAGGAAACAGGGCTCCTGTAGGCATTCTAACCCTTTCTGGAGTTCCTTTTCCTTCGTATTAATTTGTATTTAATTTAATATAATTTAATTTCATAACACCCTGAGGGTGGGTCGGTCTCATCCCCATTTTACAGATAAACTAGTTGAGGTTCAGCAAATGAAGGAAACTAGGTCATACTGCAGGCAAGTTGACAGAGCTAGGATTGAACCGGTTGCTGGATTCACCATCTTTCTGGATGCCACCTTGCCCTTCGGAGGGGCAGGAGTGGAACATGCTTATGTTTATTTGTAGACAGCTTTTTTATGGCTCTACCTGAACATCCGGGACAATGTATTGTCTGATTTCTCTTCCTCTCTTCCCATTCCTTTCTTGTCTGATTTGTTCTTCTGGTGGACACACTGCTCCCCACCTGAGGGGGCAGACGGGGCCTATTTGCATCTGAAGCTGAAAGAGTTTCGACTGCATTCCTTCTGTCTGGGGAGAAGCTGGAGCACAACCGTGGCTGCTCGGCATGAGAGCACAGCTGTAGTCAGCCGCCAGTTGACACCGGGGCACGTGGTGTCATGGTCGCATTACTCGAGTGTGTCCAGCTCAAGCTGCTGCATGATTGGCATTTATCAGGGCCATGGTTGGGGGAAGAATTTTATGCACTTCGGAGGAACGATTTTCCAATGCCTCATATTCGTTTGCCACACGCTCTCATAAAAATGTCATGAATCCAAGCTCGTTCGTATAAAACCAAACTGCTGCTTGCCTGATTCAAGTACCACTCCTGAGGAACTCTGGTTATGACCTTGCCTGTGAGGTCTTTGAGCATATTTTCATACTGATTTAAATGTGGCTAAATGAAATATGTTCCATAGTTTGTTCAACTAATAATGCTGAGAAAAAAGGACCACAGGGCAATAAGTCATTAATAAATTTGGTGGTGACGGCTGGCAAGTTGTTACCTCAAGAAGAGTAAGAGGCTCATTGACAACAACTAAGAATAGCAAATGTAAATTCTCCTCGCTTAGATAACTTTTTATTAGGTGGCTTCTGCTTTTCTTAATTTAAAATGATGAAATGAAACTAACAGAAAGTATTTCCTTTTTTTGTTATTTTGCAGAAAAAACCACTGTCTGCAATAATAAAGGAAGTCTGTGATGGGTAAGTGTTACTCAGGATCCGTCTCAGGCACCCCAGACTATAAATTTACAGGCAAATAAAATATTTCCAGTGGAATAGTAAAATATTATGCATAAGTCACCACTTGATTTGCCCAAAGTCACTAAGAATAACTGTGTAAGAGTTACTCTCCCTTTTCTATCAAAAATTCACCATTATTCCTCAAAGAGCAGAAAGTGTGAAGTGGCTGGTGTGTGCACATTGGGGTTGGTTTTATTTGTTTGGGAAAGTTGTGTTTCTTTTGTCCTGCCCATCAGGGAGCAGTCTAAAGGTCCCTCAGGTTAAATACACACTTTATCTGGTATAAACTGAGAGGACTGCTCAGGTCCCCACAGAAGAAGAAGGTTGTAAGAAACAAGCAGTGAGTGGGTCGTTGTGCTGTCATGTGGGATTTCATGCTGACGTGTTTTCCTGCTTTTCTTTGGCTGCTCTAAACAATCCAAAGGAAAAGCATATGTGGAAGATGCATATGCAATTTTTTACTTTTGAAGCAGAACTATGAATAGAGTGTTACGTAGAGTTTATATAAGATGTGGGATACTTAATTGGACCGTTGTAATCTGCACTGGGTGTACTGATTGGGGATTGCAGAATACAGAGACAACTGAAAAGTGCCAGTTATCAAAAATTTAAATTGCATTCATCTCCTTCGTTCTCCTCTCTTCGCTTCAATCCTTTAAAGTAGGGAGGAATGTACCGATTTGTATTTAAACCCCCCACCCCAAGACTTGAAGATGAAATGTCTAAAGCAGAGTGATAGTTTTGGGATAAGGCCTAGACAGTGCGTACCTGCAGGGACTGGCCTCAGGTCATGAAAGGTGAACTCGTGGCATTTTGTTCCAGGAACTGCACTGTGGTGCACGTTGAGACCAGCCTAATCCCAATCATAGAGAGTTTGTCTAACACCATAAAACTAAAAAAAAGAAAATGACCACTTTTGTTCTCCTGATCAGTTTATGCTTGTATTTTTAAGGTGGTCTCTTGCCAACCATGAGTA